>NC_136518.1:29917464-30207464 GCF_053919585.1 Euprymna scolopes | reverse complement strand
GCACTGCTCGCTGTGGAGATCCTATGGTTAACCTCAATGTCAATGTTGGCGGTGCGGGAGAGGGTGCTGCCAAGGTAGGTGAATTGCTCCACAGCATGGATCTTCTGTCCTTTGACAGTGATGCCGGGTTCATGGTATGCATCTCCTGGGGCGGGTTGGTACATAACTTCTGTCTTCTTTGTACTGATGGTGAGACCAAAGTTGTCACAACTGGTGGAAAATCCGTCCATTTGACGTTGCATCTCTATCTCATTTGGGGCATTAAAGGCACAGTCATCGGCAAAGAGAAGGTCTCTGATGATGGTTTCCCTCACTTTCGTGACTGCCTGCATTCGCCTGATGTTAAACAATTCCCCGTCACATCTGTACTTGATGTCAATGCCAGAGTGACTGTCTTTGAAAGCGTCCTGGAGCATGGCAGAGAAAACCATGCTGAAGAGCGTCGGGGCAAAGACACAGCCCTGCTTGACCCCGTTGGTCACAGGGAAGGGCTCTGAGGGGTCGCCGTCATCCAGGACACGAGCGGTCATGCCCTCATGGAACTGCCTGACAATGGCGATGAACCTGTCTGGACAACCAAATTTTTTCATGATCCGCCAGAGGCCATTTCGGCAAACAGTGTCGAAGGCCTTGGTCAGGTCGACGAACGTGGTGTAGAGGCCCCGGTGCTGCTCGACACACTTCTCCTGCAGTTGGCGTGCAGCAAATATCATATCAGTCGTCCCGCGGCCCGCTCGAAAGCCACATTGGCTCTCGGGAAGAAGACCATCTTCAAGGTGCACCAGCAGGCGGTTGAGAAGGACGCGGGCCAGGATTTTCCCAGCGATGGAAAGAAGGGATATCCCGCGGTGGTTGTCACATGACTGACGATTTCCCTTGCGTTTGTAAATGTGAACGATAGTAGCATCACGAAAATCTTGCGGTAATTCTTCACTCTCCCACTTGGATTGGAAGAGTTCTGTTAGTCTTAAAAGCAGTGTAGGTCCACCAGCTTTATATACTTCTGCTGGAATTGAGTCGGGGCCGGGGGCCTTCCCAGAGGAAAGTTGCTTGATGGCTTTGCTTACTTCTTCTGACGAGGGTGGGATGTCGAGCTCCTCGTTGATAGGCTCCTGGCGTAGTCGATCGATGGCTTCATCGTTGATGGAAGATGGTCGGTTTAGCACACTGTTAAAGTGCTCCGCCCATCTATCAAGAATCTGCTTTTTGTCATTCAAGACAGTTGTTTCATCGGAGCTAAGCAGGGGGGAGGAGCTAGAGGACTGGGGACCGTAGACAGCCCTCAGCGCATCATAAAACTTCCTCATATCCTGGCTATCGGCATGCTCCTGGATCTCATCTGCTTTGGCGCTGAGCCAGGCATCCTGCATGGAGCGGAGTCTGGCCTGCACCTTGCTGCGGATGTTGATGAAGGCAGCTTTCTTTGCAAAACACTTGGGGTCACTCTGATGTGCACGGAGAAGTTGGCGTTTCTCCTCCAGGAGGGGCTGAATCTCAGAGTCATTTTCATCAAACCAGTCCTGGTGCTTCTTTTGCTTGGGTCCAATGATTTCGAGAGCGATGGAGTAGGTGGAGTCTCTGAGGTGTGTCCACTGATCTTCGATAGTGTCCGAGATGGTGAGGGGGACAGATAGCTTGTCTTTGATTGCTTCCTGTAGCTCATGGATGACATCTGGACTTTTAAGTTTTTCCAGGTCAAGGCGCTTTGTGACTTTCTGGCCCTGAGGCCGCCTCTTGGGTTGGATGTAGAGGCACATTTTGGATATGATCAGGCGGTGGTCTGTCCAACAGTCGGCACCACACACAGCCTTGGTCAATCTTACGTCTCTCCTGTCCCTTGCCCTGATTGACTATAGAACAATATATATATATAGAACAATATATATATATATATATATATATATATAGAACAATATATATATATACATATAGAACAATATATATATATAGAACAATATATATATATATATAGAACAATATATATATATATAGAACAATATATATATAGAACAATATATATATATATAGAACAATATATATATATAGAACAATATATATATATATATGTAGAACAATATATATATATATATATAGAACAATATATATATATATAGACCAATATATATATATAGAACAATATATATATATATAACAATATATATAAATAGAAACAATATATATATATATATAGAACAATATGTGTATATATATAACAATATATATATATATAGAACAATATATATATATAGAACAATATATATATATATATAGAACAATATATATATAGAACAATATATATATATATAGAACAATATATATATATAGAACAATATATATATATGTATATATATATATATAGAACAATATATATATAGAGAGAGAGAGAACAATATATATATATAGAACAATATATATATATACATATAGAACAATATATATATATATATAGAACAATATATATATATATAGAACAATATATATATAGAGAGAGAGAGAGAACAATATATATATATATATAGAACAATATATATAGAGAACAATATATATATATAGAACAATATATATATATAGAACAATATATATATATATATAGAACAATATATATATATATATAGAACAATATATATATAGAACAATATATATATAGAACAATATATATATATAGAACAATATATATATATATATATAGAACAATATATATATATAGAACAATATATATATATATAGAACAATATATATATAGAACAATATATATATATATAGAACAATATATATATATATATAGAACAATATATATATATAGAACAATATATATATATATATATATATATATATAGAACAATATGTATGTATATATATATATAGAACAATATATATATATATAGAACAATATATATATATATAGAACAATATATATATATATATAGAACAATATATATATATATAGAACAATATATATATATATATGTATAGAACAATATATATATATATATATAGAACAATATATATATATATATATATAGAACAATATATATATATATAGAGAGAGAGAACAATATATATATATAGAACAATATATATATATATATTTATATATATATAGAACAATATATATATATATATAGAACAATATATATATATAGAACAATATATATATATATATAGAACAATATATATATATATATATATATAGAACAATATATATATATATATATATATATAGAACAATATATATATATATTATATATATATATAGAACAATATATATATATATATATAGAACAATATATATATATATGTATATATATAGAACAATATATATATATATATGTATATATATAGAACAATATATATATATAGAACAATATATATATATATTTATATATAGAACAATATATATATATATATATATATATATATATAGAACAATGCTATTAAAAAGTAAAAAAAAAAGTTTAAAAAAAGTCGATAAAAATGATTAAAAGTGAGATATTATTAATAAATGTGTAGTCTGTAGTAATGTATTTTATTTCAATATTCATAAACATTAACGTTGTCATTTAAAAAGAAAATGCTATTAAAAAGTAAAAAAAAAGTTTTTAAAAAGTCGATAAAAGTGATTAAAAGTGAAATATTATTAATAAATATGTAGTAATGTCTTTTATTTCAATATTCATAAACAGTAAAACAAAGTCGATAAAAATTCATGATCGTTTTGTTACTATGGCAACTAAAACATGTTCTTTGCGCATGCGTGGGGAGAAGTCATTGTTTTTTTAGGGTGTTCGGCAGGGAACTCTTACCGCAACCAGTTTTGTTATAAACACATGAAAAAAAATACGCTTAAAAAATATTAACGATCGATATTTAAAAAAAAAAATAAAGGCAAACGTCATTTTCTTTTTTAGTAACACTATTTCTCTTTAGAGTAAGGAAGACGAAGTGTGAGAGAGAGAGGGAGAGAGAGGCAGAGAGAGAGAAGGGGGGGTCTAGACAGAAAACGAGATTCGTTTTACTATGTTTTAAAATGTAAACAATGCATCTAAATCTAACATATACGAAACGTGAGTGAATGGATTTGATCACATCCCAGGCATAAATCCTCCTTATTTTCGAGTAACGTTTATTTCTCTACAGCTTGAGATCCTAGGTATAACCTCCCCCTTATTTTCTTAGTGGGGGGGCGAAAGATGGGACCGCTTGAATTTTAAGAACAGAGACTACACTTTGATCTTATTTATATATTTTATTGCGGGAAAAAATTATAAGTTAATCAATAATAAAATTTGAATCAAAAAGCAAAATCACCTACAACAAAATTAGGCACAAGGCCCTATAGAAATTGGGGAGGGCAAAGGTGCAGGGTCTTTATGACTAACGCTATTACAATTGATTGGAGAGATTTGAGAGAATACTCTTGACTGGCAACATTCACCATAATACCTCAATAACTCAGTGGAGTTAATACTACTTAATATCCCCCATCGTTTTTGCCCAAAAGATAAATAAATAAACGAAAAGTTTAGATCGTTGTAAAGGTATTTCCGTGTTTGTGTATGCATTTATTTTTTTAAATTTATTGTGTGAGTGTATGTGCACATGTGTATAAAGTTCAAAAGATCTTGAAAATATATGTACAAAACAGAGTTCGTGGTGGGAGGGGAAAAAAACTAGAAAATATTCAATTGTCCGTGAAGGTAGGATTTTCAAACCAAATATAATGCCTACTGGGGTGTGTCAGTAAGTTGGCGGTGGCCCGGGCCCGCCCTTTCCACATCTAAGAAATAGACCACCCGCTGTTTTCCGGAGAACTGAAAACAAGCAGATAATCCCTATACAGGATTGGGGAGATGCTTACTGGGATCAGGGAGAAAATAATGTGGAGGGGGAGGGGAAAGAAGGTGACCTCCGAGTCTCTGGGGAGGGGAGCGGGATAAAATACTCAAAAACAGGTGTTGGGGGGGGGGACTCGGAGATACTCTAGTACCATGAAAATAAAACAGGGATGGGATCTCATTTTTTCCACCAGTCAAGAGTCTTTTTAAACAACCTAAGCTAGTCTAGCGGAGTGGGTACTGAAGAACCCAGAACCGCATGTGCCATGTCTCATGGAGGAAACACGAATTCAAACCTAGCTCCTTGACGGATGCACAAGCTAGCATTATGCACCCACCTCTTGTTAAATTCCACTCTAGGCAACCTCTTCTAATCGCATCTGATCTTTACTTTAAGCAGATGTTTAAAGTAAACAATCAGATCCCGATCCAGAACAGATGTCCCTTCGCGGACCAACTTGAGGCGCGTGATCCAGATCACCATGCGCGCCACTGTCAGTATCGCCAGGAAAACCATTCTTTCCTCCCTGGGGAATGGCGGATCCATGTTGTACACAAAATATCCTGCGTCGAGATTGAGCGGCCACTCACCATCGATGCGAGCCGTTACCTCTCTGACATACTCAAATAGGGCCTGGATCCGGCTACAATTGAAAAACGCATGCTCGACTAATTCGAGTTTGTGTTCGTCGCAACGTGGGCACAAAGCCCTTGTTTGTTCTTTGTACATGCTGAATTCGTTAAAGAGGGGCAGTGCTTTTCGGACCAGTCGCCAGGTCGGGGAAAATTCCAAGTTAGTCAGAAACTCCCATCCTAGCACCCAACTCAGTTGAGAGCGGATAATCTCCATTGACCATCCCAACCGCCTACTAAGAGGATCCTTCGCGGTGCCCTGACACATCTAACCCGCTAACTTAGGCCTATTTCCTAGCTTCAGCCGGGCCATGACTAGTTTATGGTCCGTCTGGCCTAGCCAAGTGAATGTGGGACAAGATAGGAAGTCTACTTCGCCTCTCCTAACTAACATCCTGTCCAAATAGGTGTTTGGATAGGAGGGAACGCTATTGGTCCACGTCCACATCTCCCGCCCCAGATGCTCGACCTGAAACCTGTCAACCAGACCGCATCTAGCCATCAGATCAGCCAGGCTGGACTCACACCTCTCCGACCCTCTAGCTTCGCCTCCTACCTTTGGGGTCTAAGATAGCGTTCCAATCCCCCATTTGCACTACCCACTTCCGACAATCTACAAACGCGTCGAGCTGACCGAAGATTGAGACCCTCTCATGAGCGGTGCTGGGTGCATGAACCATGACCACCTGAAACACAGAACCTTTTACGGCAACATCGGCCACAAGCAGCCTGCCCTCCACATCCCTATGACTAACGTCGATCGTTGTGGACAAGGTGTGTTTAACAAGCAAGAAGACTCCCTTCCCCCGCGGGCAGCCATATGCTGAGAAAACCTCAAAATCTCGTGCCAGCACCTTACAGTCCACAGAAGAAACGAAATGCGTCTCCTGAATCGCAGCCACATCCACTCCAAGGGACAAAAGGTCGTGCCGGAGGCGAGCCGTCCGGCCCGATGATCTCAAGCCCCTCACATTCGGACTAGCCAAATTCAAAGCCATGGTACCTACCTTAAGATGTGTTACACTCAGCTCCGAAATCGGTCGGGAAAAGGACGCCGACACTGTATGCAATGCTCAAGGTGGTCAGGTTTTTCATATCCTGACCTTCTCTCACAATGCCGCGAACGTCCATAGGGAAAGTAAAGTGACGGATGAACCAACACTGGGACCCTTCCCTTGCATTGTTTTGAGAGTTCCTCAAGGGAAAGGTCATTTTTTGTAATCAGTTCAATTTCCGGAACAGCCCCTTCAGCGGCATCCAGTATTGTCCATAAGTTTGTCTTGTAGGCCTCTGGAAGCCTGACAAAAGTTGTTAGCAGTGGGGCGTCCGGGAAATTAGAGGAAACATTAATGTCTTTTCCCCCTATCTGTTGGGAATCCAGCAGAGGTTTTAAATTTTTTCTCTGTCGGTGGTGTAAATCCATTGCCACAGACAGGGGGTCTATAAAACACAGTTTCTCCCTCATTTCAAGGAGAAGAGTCTCTGATGCAGTAATTCCATGAGCGGGAGAAGTTGAAGGGTCTTTCCTCCTCCCGGGCTCACTCTTTTCTTTTTGGGGTGGTGGCTCAGCCTGTATTTGTGTGGGGACAGGTGTATGTGTGGTGTCTGGTGTTAGTGTTTGTGTTGTGTCTAGTGTTTGTGTGGTGTCTGGCGTTGGTGCAGTGTCTGATGTTGGTACCGTGTCTGGTGCGGTGTCTGGTATTGGTGTTGGTGCCGTGTCTGGTGCAGTGTCTGGTATTGGTGTTGGTGCCGTGTCTGGTGCGGTGTCTGGTATTGGTGTGGTGCCTGGTGTTGGTGTTGGTGCAGTGTCTTGTGTTGGTGTAATGTCTGGTGTTGGTGCAGTGTGTGGTTTGGAGGGGGAAGTGGGTTGTGTTGTTGTTTGGGGTGGTGTATGCTCACAGGGAGTGGGGGACACCTTTTCTTCCCTTTTTCTTCTTTTCTTTTTCTTTTTCTGCATTTCGAGTGAACTGGAAAGTGGTGAGGTTGGGTTCTTCTCCCTCTCACTAGCTGAGGAGGAGTTTTTCCTCTGCTTGATCCTCGTCTCGATTGGTGTGGGGACCGCTGGTTGTTGCTGCTCCTCTGGTTGCTGCTCCTGTTGTTGATGTTGCTGCTGCTTTAGCTGCTGCGGTGGTTGTTGCTGCTGCTGCTTGTCTGGCTGTTGCTGTTGTTGCTGTTGCGACAGTTGTTGTTGCAGCTACTTTTGCGGCTTTGGCTGCTGCAGCTGTTGTTGTTGCTGCAGTTGCTGTTGCTGCTCATGCTGATGCTGCTGCTTATGTTGTTGCTGCTGCGACTGTTGTTGCTGCTGTTGCTGTTGGGCAGGTGGTTGGGTTGATGTGGAGCGAGACGTGTTTTTCCATTTACGCCCTGCCACCGTACTCCATTGATCCTTGGGCTTTGCTACTCAAGGGCTGATGTTGGTGATTCCTTAGTTTCAGTGGCTGTTGCCACTCCCGCCAATGGAACTGTGTTTACTTGTGGCGCTGGTTGGCTTGGAACTGCTTTTTGGGGGCAGTTCTTTGCCATGTGGCCCTGCTTCAGACAAGACCAGCAATGTTGCCTTCCTTGAAAGATATTGTTGCTGGTATGCCTAGAAAGCCTTCTTTTTTGACACGCATTGCTACTGTATAACTTCCCAGCTGGACACCGTTTTTGGAGCGTGCCGGGTCCATCCGCTCCACCTCTCCAAAATTACTGAGGAAGGCTCCCAGCAGTTCTGTGCGTAGATCATTGAATATTTGTACTCGGATTCTCCTCCTGCCCCAATACTCTGGCAGTAACTTAATACCTGCGCATTTAAGTTCTGTGCATGAGAACTTTTTTGCTTCATCCTTGTTGGGGAGCAGTACGTCCCACATCGCGAAGCTCCTCTGGTGTATATACTTGGTGGGTATATTCAGTTTCTGGAGGAGCTCAGCCATTTCCTCTTTTTTCATCCCCTTGAGCTAATTTGCCCGGATGTCCGAAGTGATGAAGGATAGGATCTTGTCCTCCATCACCTCCCAGTCCCCAGGTATTGGCTTGAGGATGTTCCCCTCAATATATTCCTTGTACTTGGTAAGGTACAAGTCTTTATATTCCTGTAGGGAGAGTCTTTTATTAGCGGCTTTACCCCATGCAGAGCTCTCTGATGTCTTGGGCGAGGGGTCTGTTGTGGGGTTAAAAGATTGTTCCGCTGGCTTGGAGGTGTTTTCTGATACAAGTTTCCCTTTAGGGGTTGATTGTTTCATACTTTGATTGGGTGTGTCCAGTACTGCTCCCTTATTTCGGGAGCTTCCCTTTGGGGGCGCATCCCCCTTCATAATGTCTCTTGAGGCAGCTACCTCCTTGCCAGCGTTCATTTCTGGGCTGTATGCCTCTGCTTTTTGGGGGAGCTGCCCTCGTGGGGAGCTTCTCCCCCGGTAATGTCTTTTGGGACTGCTGCCCCTTGGTTTGGAGGATCTCGTGGGTGTGCCTCCTTCATTTGGTAATTTTCTCCCTCTTTGGGGGAGCTGCCCTCGTGGGGAGCTTCTTCCTGGGCACTGTCTTTTGGGGCTGCTGCCTCTGCTTTCGTGCTGTCCGGGCGGTACGCCTCTTTGGTTTTGAGTGTTGCTCCCCCATATGGGGAGTCATACTTTGGGGGAGTTATCATTTCCTTGCCTGGTGTTGTTTTTTTTTTTCTCTCTTCCTGTATCTGTGGTTTCCATGATCAGTCAATGTGTATGGTAAAATCCGAAAAAAAAAAAAAAATTCACTGTTTTGACTGACGTGGAAACGGCGTCCAAATTGGGGAGCCGACTTTGGCGCCAAAAAGAAGTGGCGCCAAAGGCAGCAAGAGGGGAGATAGAACTGAGAGACGGAGTGGGAAGTTAGCAGAGGGAAGAGAGAAAGTGTTTCCGACCCTCCCTCACGGGGAAGGTCGTAAATTATCAGCTCGGATTCCCCCGTGAGGGGGGAGAGCAGAGAAAGACAGACAAAGTGGGGGTGCGGACAGAACGCGACTCAAAAAGCTTGTCAGGTGTTCCGGGCACGAGAATGTGTCTCCAGAACAGCACTGCCTCGCACGATGTAGGTATCAGAACAGATACTACACTTTGATCTTTATATTTAATTTATTTCGTTTAAAGAAAAAATTACAATTAAAAAAATTCCAATATAAAATTAAAACATTTAAAAAAGTAAAATCTCCAAAAGGCAAAACAAATTTAGGCACAAGGCCCGATCTGAGGAGGGAAGTGTTGCAGGGTCTTTGTAACTAAAGTAAAAATGGCGTCTGTGGCGACTTTACTCTTGACTGGCAACATTTACCACAATACCTCATTCACTCTGTGGAATCTAAAGCTAACTAATGAAAACCCCAGCGTTTTTACAAAAAGGATATATATATATACAATTTCTGTATGTGTGTGTGTGTGTGTGTGTGCGCATTTCTTTTTTTTTCTTTTTTTTTTTATATATTAAAATGTGTGTGGGTGTGTGGGTGTGTGTGTGTGTTGTGTGTGTGTGTGAAAAAGTTCAATTCATTGGAAAAAATAAAAAGTTCTTGAATTTGGAAGAAAAATGGTTCGTGTTGGGGAGTGGGAAATATAGAAAAAAATGTACAAAAAATAAAATTAGTGCATTGTTAGTAAGGTCCCTACCTAAGCTAATCTAAGTAGCTAGATCGCCTACTGTTTTCCGGGGCACCGAAAACAAGCGGGGAGATCCCTAATGGGGATTGGGAAGACTTCATATCGGGTGTTGGGAGTGAAATAAATAGATTGTTAAAAACAAAAGGGGGGAATATATTAGGTGGCGACCTTCGAGTAGGGGTTGATCAGGGGATGATAAAACAAAAAGATAGGGAGGATAGTGGTAGGGTAGCCTCGGAAGGTTCTCTAGTGCCAAAAAAAACAAAATAATCGAGGGACAGGATCTCATTTGTACCACCAGTCAAGAGTCTCTTTACTTTTTATTTGTCTAACCTAGCGGGATGGGCTCCGTAGGACCCAGTACTGCATGTGCCATGCCTATGGTGGTAACACGAATTCAAACTTGGCGCCTCGTCGGATGCACAAGCTAGCGTCATGCACCCACCTCTTGTCAAAGGCCACTCGAGGCAACCTCTTCCAATCGCATCTGATCTTTACTTTAAGCAGATGTTTAAAGTAGACTATCAGATCCCAATCCGGAACAGATATCCCTTCGCGGACTCGCTTGAGGCGTGTGATCCATATGACCATCCTCACTACTGCTAGTATCGCTAGAAAAACCATTCTTTTCTCCCTAGGCAGTGGCGGATCAATGTTCTCCACAAAATATGATTCGGCGAGTTCAAGCCAGCGCTTGGCATCGATGCGAGCCGTTACCTCGTTGACGTACCCTAGGAGGGTCTTGAGCCTGCTACAGCGGAAAAAGGCATGACCAGCCGTTTCTCTCATGTCTTCGTCGCAGCGCAGGTAGTAGACCCGGGTTTCTTCATTGTAAAGGTTGAGTTCCTCAAGAAGGGGCAGTGCTTCCAGACAAGTCGCCAGGTAAGGGAGAATTCCGAATTTGTAAGAAAGTCCCGTCCCGGCGCCCAACTCCACTGGGAGCGGACCTCCTCCAATGACATCCCCGTCCGTTTCACTAGCGGTTCCTTTTTGCTATGCCCCACTAGCTCCCCATAAAGCCTGTTCCTAGACTGTTCGAGGACACTGGTCCCTGGCAACGCTCTAAGTGCGGACCGGCATTCGGCGTAGAATGTTTGTTCCCCCCTCGGTCTCCGCCGTGCTTCGACCGAGGGGTCAGGTGTGAGATTGGAAAACGAGCTTTCAACCGCAGTGACCCATGGAACGTCTACGTACAATGAACGGCTCAGGAAGGCCAACCTCTCTGCGTGCTTGTGACACAGGAGATCGGGCAGTCCCAAGCCTTCCTCGCTCGGATTTCAAACACAGACCTCTCTGCAAACATAATGTTTACCCTCGTTCCACAAGAGTGTGTCAAGGTGCTCCTGTAAGCTGATTCGTCGTTTTGCAGGGAGGGGAAGTACAGACAGATGGTAAAGGATAAGCGGAAAGACATATGTAGCACATGCCTCCGCCCGACCCTTCAAGGACAATTTCCTTCGAACCCAAGTCTTAACAGAGGATTCAACCTTGGCCTCTACTTTCGACCAGTTTTTCTTCAGCTGGAGACCCGGTCCGAACCACACACCAAGGATCCGGACCGGGCCGTCGGTCCAACTGAAGATGCCCGGAAGCGAATTTACTCCAGTCCAGGCACCCAACCGCAGACCCACCGACTTACTGCGATTGAAGACGGCCCCCGTAACTTCTTCATATCGAGCGAGCGCCTCGGTGACCACTTGAATGTCCGTGGGGCAAGACACGAATACGGTGACGTCATCGGTGAACGCGGAAACCCTGGCTCAATTGCCTCCAGGGAGAGCTATCCCGCGCAGGACTGGTGTAGTCGCCTCGTCCCTTAACTTGCGAAGGAGTGGTTCCAACACCAGGACGTACAAGAGAGGCGACAGCGGACAACCCTGTCGCACCGACCGGGAGACGGCAAAAGACTCCGACAGCTTACTGTTGATCTGCACTGCTACCGTCGGCCTGTCATACAGTACAGAGATCCACTTGCGGAAGTCCGGATTAAATCCGGCGGCCTCCAGCACAGATCCCAGGAACCTATGTCCACCCTATCAAAAGCTTTGGACTGATCCAAACTGATCAGCGCGGCCTCGGCGTCGTCTTCTGTCCCCTCTATGATCGTGCATATCAGATGAAGATTGTCCTGAATCGATCTCCCCTTCACAGCATAGCTCTGGTGTGGTTCGATCAAATCAGTGATGACAACCTGCAACCGATTCGCAAGAACCTTGGTCAAAATCTTTAACTCTGTGTTTAGCAGAGTCAAGGGCCTGAAATCGTCTAAATCTTCCTCCCCACCATGCCGTTGACCTTTCCTCAGCAAAGTGATCACTCCCTTGGTCACCTGCCCAGGGATGGAGCCCTGAACAAACCAATGGTTGAACATATCCTTCAGAATAGGGACCAACATGGGCGACAGCCTCAAGTAGAATTCGTAGGGTAGACCATCAAGCCCCGGGGACTTGTTGCAGCCGACCTGCTTCAACGCAGTAATGATCTCATGTTCCGCGACAAGACCATCACAGCTAGCCGCTCGAGCCGTCATGAGGCGGAGCGAGTCGGCCAAATAGCTGCCAAACTCTTCGACCCTGAGTCTGGGTAGTTGGGTGAAGCGCTCCGATAGATGCTTTCGAAACCCCTCGCAAATCTCCCGCATCGACACGAGGGCGTGCCCTTCCAGGTCGTTTACCTTTCGAATGTACCTGTCCGAGCCGCGCCTTAGAGCAGCCTTACGCTCAACAGTGTCAACATTAACAGCCTCGTTCGAGACTTTCATTAGCCTAGCCCTAACTATCTGGCCCTCGTACCGCTCGCTAGCCAAGCGGCTGAGGTCTTGTCTAGCTAGTGCTATCTCTAGGGGGTCCCCCCCTCCAATGCCTGGGTCAGCCTATTCTCTGTACGCTTCTTGGCCTTAGCCTTATCTAGTGCGAGGCGTTGGCTGTACTTGACCGAGAAACGTCTAATCTTAGCCTTGAGACTAACCCATCACTTACTCCCGGTAACCGCCCCCACTAATGCCCGTTGAATTATCTCTGTAACCTTCAACCGGTAGTCCTCCAGCTCCAACAAGGTGCTGTTGAACTTCCAGTATCCGGCCAGTCTAGGCCTAGGGCTCAAGTTCAGACAGGCCATAACTAGTTTATGGTCCGAGTGTCCTAAAAAGTGGAACGTGGGGCGAGATAGGAAATCTACATCGCCTCCTCTAACTAACATCCGATCCAAGTAAGTACTTGGATAGGAAGGCGTATTAGGATGCCACGTCCACATCTCCCGCCCCGGGTGATCCAGGCGAAATCTGTCGACCAGGTCGCACGAAGCCATCAGGTCAGACAGACTGCTGTCACACCACACCGACCCGCTAGTCCTCCCAACCTTATCTATCCTGGGATCAAGGAAGGCATTCCAATCACCCATTACGACTACCCTCTCCGGATCATCTATAAAGCCCGCCACTCCTCGGAAGAAGGAAGCCCTCTCCACAGCGGAATTAGGTGCATAAACTGCGACTATCCGAAACACACTGCTATTAACGGCAACATCGATGACAATCGTCCACCCGTCCTCGTCCGCGTGAACAACATTCACCGACGCTGATAGGGTGCGATTTACTAGCAAGGAAATTCCACGACTATAGGTATTGCCATATGCTGAGTAAACATCGTAATCGTTCACCAGCACCTGACAATCCCCATCACAAATAAAGTGGGTCTCCTGTATAGCGGCAATATCTACCTTGAGGGACACCAGATCTCTCAGCACGCGCGCGGCCTTGCTTCGACATCTGAGGTCCCTCACATTATAAGTAGCCAAGTTTAAAGCCATAGTCACCTACCTTATTCAGTGTCACACACGGGCCTGAAGTCCTTGAGGGTAAGGATGTGGCAGGCCTGTCCAAGGCTTCCAGTGAGTAAGTCCGGCGAGGGTAATCCATCCTTGGCCACGCCTCCCACGTCCAGGGGGAAAGTGAGTTTAAGTGCCCTGTAAAAGGAGGGGTGGATATAAACTGGGATTCTTCCCTCGCATTTGTATATGATATTGTTCAATGAGGAATGCTCCCTATCCACCAGCTGCTGGCCTGGAATAGCATCCTTTGCTGCATCTATCATGGCCCAGAGGGCTTCAGTCCTAGCATCCTTGTTGACCCTAATGAAAGTGGTCAACAAGGGAACGTTCTTGAATTTGGTTGGGTCGGTGACGTTGTCGCCACCGACATATGCAAAGTTCCTCAATTTGTTGTACCGGACCTTCTGCTGGCCTTTGAGGTCAGGTATTGGATGGAGAGGGTCCAGTTCGCAAATCCTTTCCCCTGGTAGGAAAGGGAGTTTTTTCGTCCGTTCCGTGCAGACTGGTGGCATAGGTTTTTCCTTGGCCGGGGGAGGAGGAGGAGTGAGAGTAGGAGTGATGGGAGTTGGGGGTGTAGGTTTTTGGGGGTTGGTGTTTACCCTATGCGGGGATGGGTTACGTGAAACTGTTCTGGGGGAGCTTGGGCGGGAGGGGGTTGGTTCTACTGGCTAATTGGGAGTGGAGGGTGTGGGGAGTTCAGCTACTGTTTTACTATTGTCTTTGTGGGTGGGGGTGTCTCCTTTAGTCTTCCTGCACTTCCTCCTCTTGTTCGTCTTTTTGGTGACTGTTGCTGTGGCTGTTTCCTCTGCGTCTGTGGTCGCCTCTACTCCGTCCGACACGATCTCTTCCTCGGAATCTTGGAGCTTCCTTTTCTTTGAGGAAGAGGATGCCTGCGTGTCTATCAGTATGATGTCGGGTTGGGTTTTGGTCACTATTGGCTTGGGTAGGTTTTTGTTGGCTCTGCCTTTCTTAGTGACCGTCACCCAACCTGCTTCTGCTACTGGGCTGGCGTTTACTGCGGCTGAGGTTGTGACTTGTGTTGAGGCTTGGGCTTCTGCTAGAGTTTTGGCCGGTGTTTTGGTGAGGGCTTTTTCCGGGGCTCTGGCTGGTTGTTTTTTGGGACAGTCCTTTGCCATGTGTCCCATTTGCTGACAGTGCCAGCAGTGCAGCCTTCTCCCCTGCACGATCAGAGTCATGGTCCAGTCCCCAAACTTGAGCATGGCTGGAAGGGTGTTGAATTCGACCTTGTCCAGGACCATTCGAACCTTGTAGTCCCCGGTCATCATCCACGGGAAGGGACAACAGCTTCCACATCGTCGTACTGGCTCATAATGGCCCCGAGCTCCCTTCCGATCATGTAGCATGGGACATTTAAGACTGAAACCGAGGCGATTCTTTTATTCAAATATACCGGCTGGAGTCGAATATTTCTAGTTATGTGGTCAGTCTCGGCCAGTCTTTTTGCCTCTTCTTGACTGGGGAGCAGGATGTCCCACATGGCAAAACTTCTCCTGCATATGTAGCTGACCGGAATGTTCAGTCCGATGAGGAGTTCCACCATGGTGTCTTTGTTGACACCTGTTAAGCTCCTGGTTTTAAGGTCGGAGGTGACCAGGGAGAGAACTCTCTTCTCCAGCTCTTCAATTTGTCCCAGAAGGGGTTGGATGTTTATACCATCTGTGACGGCCTTGTAAGTTGAGTTGAAGAGCTCTCTGTACTCTTCAGGTGTCATCTGCTCCTGGTTCTGTGGGCCCCATGTCACTGTTCCGTCCTGTTTGGTGTTGGACGGATCGGGACGAGGAGTGGCCGCTGTTTCTTTCTTTTTCTGCTGTTGCAGCTGCTGCTGTATCGTTGTCTTGTTTGGAGTAAGACTTGGCCAGTCCTCTTGGGGTGTCGTGCATTCGTTGTAACCCAATCTCTGGCCCCCATCCTTGGTTCTGCCCGGAGATTCTGGAGTCGGTTTCTTCTCCATAGGCTTAGTCGTCGGAGGGTTGCCTTTTGGGACTTTCGCTGGAGTTGGCGTGTTTAGGGAAGCTTTGGGCGGTGAAGGTGCCCTGTATTCCCTCCCAAGAGTCTTTAGCGATGCTAGAGTGTCTCTGAACAGAGCTCTGGTTCTGCAGGCAACACCATCCTCGTCTTCCTCCATTTCTGGTGTTGGGGAGTTGTCCTCTTGGGGAGCTGGTGTTGGTTGACCGGAAAGGGATTGGGAGACCGGTGGAGCCACAGGCTGTGGTCCATCAGTGTCGTCTTTGGTCTCCCCGTCTCCAGCTTCTCTTTGCTTTTCTGCCGGGAGGTTGTCCTCTTGGGGAGCAGGAGTGATGAGGTCATCACCGGCCGACGAGAATTGAGGTGGAACAGGTGTCGCTGGGTGTGTACCACCTGCCGGGTGCATCGTTCCCTCGTCAGCCGTTTTTCTAGTGTCCTCCATTTCGTCTTGGTCCTCTTGGGGAGCCTGAGCAGGAGTGTTTGCTTCGACCGACGAGGATTGAGGTGGAACTGGTGTCGCTGGGTGTTTACCACCGAGTTTGAGCCTCGTTCCCTCGTCAGCCGCTTCTTTGACTCCCCGGACTAGGGAGTGGCCCTCGTCGGGAGCAGGGGGCTGGTTTGGTTGCCCTTCTGGTGTTGGCGCTGCCTGAGTCGCCGCGGGCTGCGGCCCTACCCTGGCCTTCTCTTCATCCCTCGTGGAAGGTGCTCCCTTCGATGAGGAGTACTCGAGTGGGGTGATGTGGCGCTCTGCAGTGGTATACGCCTTTTCCCCGGCATCATGCGGAAAAATTGCACTGGCCGCTGCTGCGGACCAAAGTGTAGCAGGGGAGAAAAGAAAATGCAGGGAGATGGGGGGGTGTAGGAAGTGGGTGAGGTCAGAAGAGAGAAAGAGGATTCACCGGTGCTAGCGGGTCAGAGTGCCGCGTCGCAATTAAGAGAGAGAGGGGAGCAGAAACGAAACACCCGCCCTACCCGCGTCACCCTACCCGCAAACAACCCCCAGGAAGCGAGAAAGAGAACCCGGTCTGCTCAATCCACTGGGAGAGCAGCGAAGGAAGACAAAGAGTGGGCCTGGCAGGTCAGAGTGCTGCACAGGCAATTAAGAGGGGAGAAAGTAGACCATTTCAACCTCAGAGGGGAGAAGGAAACGAAGTACCCAAAAGAAAAAAATGCTAAGCTAACCCGACCAGGTCACGTCTACCAAAGAAAGTGTTGTCGGTCCCGAGAACAGCAAACTCCCAAAGAAGGGATCGGTTTTCGGGTCCAGACTACCACACAATGGCGTCGGTCCTGGGGGAGCGAAAAGGGTCCAGACTCCCCAAAGAGGGTGTCGTCCCACTAACCAAGGTTAGTAAAGTCACAAAAGTGACCAAAGTGAAAGCCTTAAACTTGACTGGTGGGTCAAGTGGTGGACCTCTTGAAAAAAATAAAAAATGAGTAATTGGGGAACAGATATTACACTTTGATCTTGGCCAAAAGGCCCAGAAAAAAAAAATGCGTATTATATATTTATTCCAAACATCACACATCGCTAAACTGCTGATTCCAAATTCTGAAATAAAAACATTATTTTTCAGAAAACCATTCTTAGTATTGGGAGGTTATGTTTTCTTATATAATCTTTAGTTAAGGAGGACGGGTTTTAAGGAATTCATATAAAAGTATTATGTACTAGCAGATTACCCGACGTAGGTGGAAATACATTGAATGTTTTCTAGACCTGAGATCAGATAAGATTGGTTGGTATATGTACTAGCCTAATACCCGGTGTCGCCCGGGATTGTATTACATAGCTGTACTAGCAGAATACCTGACGTAGCCCAGGATTGGATAAAATTGGTGTATATGTACTAGCAGAATACCCAGCATTGCCCGGGATTGTATGACATAGCACTAGCATGACATATGTACTAGCAGATTACCCGGCATGGCCTGAGATTGGATAAAATTCATGGAAATTTTCCTAGCAGAACACTCGGCATCGCTTGAGATTGAAAAAAATTGGTTGATATATGTACTAGCCAAATACCCAGTGTCCCCCGGGATTGGATTACATAGGTGGATATATGTACTAGCAAAATACCCAGCATAGTCCGGGATTGAATGAAGTAGGTCTATATGTACTAGCAGACCAGCTGGCATCGCCTGGAATTGTATGATATAAGTAGATATGTACTAGCAGAATACCATGCGTCGCCCGGGATTGTATGACATAGGTGAGGTATAGGTCTGCTTTTGACAATTTTGAAGCTGCTTGTGCAGTATAAGTCCGATTTGACAATTTTGAAGGTACTTGTGCAGTATAGGTCCGATTTGACAATTTTGAATGTGCTTGTGCAGTATAGGTCCGATTTGAAAAATCTTGAATGTGCTTGTGCAGTATATCTACGATTTGAAAAATTTTAAGGTGCTTGTGCAGTATAGGTCCGATTTAAAAAAATTTAAGGTGCTTGTACAGTATATGTCTCATTTAATAAAATTTGAACAATTTTTGAAGGTGCTTGTGCAATATAGGTCCAATTTGACAATTTTAAAATTGCTTGTGCAGTATAGGTTCGATTTGAAAAATTTAGAAGGTGCTTGTGCAGTTAAGGTCCGGTTTTACAATTTTGAAGTTGCTTGTGCACTATAGGACCGATTTGAAAAATCTTGGAGGTGCTTGTGCAGTATAGTTCTTATTTGACAATTATGAAGGTGCTGGTGCAGTATAGGTCCGATTTGACAATTTTGAAGGTGCTTGTGCTGTATAGGTCAGATTTGAAAAATTTTGAAGGTGCTTGTGAAGTATAGGTCCGATTTGAAAATATTGAATGTGCTTGTTCAGTATAGATCCGATTTAAAAATGTTTAAATGTGTTTGTGCAGTATATCTACGATTTAAAAAAATTTAAGGTGCTTGTGCAGTATATGTCCGATTTAATAAAATTTTGAAGGTGCTTATGCTGTATAGGTCGGATTTGAACAATTTTGAAGGTGGTTGTGCAGTATAGGTCCAACTTGACAATTTTGAAGGTGCGTGTGCAGTATAGGTCTGATTTGAAAAATTTGGAAGGTGCTTGTGCAGTATAGATCCGATTTTACAATTTTTAAGGTGCTTTTGCAGTATAGGTCCGATTTAAAAAAATCCTGAAGGTGCTTGTGCAGTATAGGTCCACTTTGACAATTGTGAAGGTGCTTGTGCAGCATAGGTCTGCTTTGACAATGTACTTGTGCAGTATATGTAAGATTTGAAAAGTTTTGTAGGTTCTTGTGCAATATAGGTCCAATTTGACAATTTTTAAGGTGCTTGTGCTGTATAGGTCTTATTTGATGATTCTGAAGATGTTTGTGCTGTATAGGTCCGATTTGAAAAATTCTGAAGGTGCTTGTGCTGTATAGGTCCGATTTGAAAAATTTTGAAGGTGCTTGTGCAGTATAGGTCCGATTTGACAGTTATGAAGGTGCTTGTGCACTGCAGTCTAAATCCCAATAAATAATTTTGAAGATGCTTTTACAGTATAAATGTACGTATGCATATATTTTTTATTAGACACTTTGCATGTTTTCCAGCTAGACATGCCAGGCATGACCTCTTCCTTATTTCGAATGACGTTTGTTTCTCTATAGCTTGACATTCTTGGCATAATCGCCTCCTTATTTTCGAGTGACGTTTGTTTCTCTTAGGCTAGACATGCCAGGCATTACCTCCTTCTTATTTTCGAGTGATGTTTGTTTCTCTAAAGCTAGACATGCCAGGCTTAACCTCCTCCATATTTTTTAGTGATATTTGTTTCTCTAAAGATAGACATGACCTCCTCATTATACAATCATTGTTATAATATAAGAGTTACCTCCCTTGGATGTATCTTCGTTGTCGAATATGATTAGAATAATATATAATCATTGTTATAATATGCGAGTGACCTCCCTTGGATGTAGCTTCATTGTCGAATACCATTAGAATAATATACAGTCATTGTTATAATATGGGAGTGACCTCCCTTGGATGTAGCTTCATTGTCAAATAATTGTTATAATCTGCGAGTGACCTCTCTTGAAGTAGCTTGCTCATTATTAGATGGGTGACTACATGGGAATACAAAATTGTGTATGTAGATAACCAAAGTTAAGCAACAATGAGCTTGGTGATTATTAGATGGGTGATTATTTGGGAACACCATATGCTTTATGTAGATCACCAAAGTTAAGCAACATGGGGCCTGGTCATTAACAGATGGGTAACAACTTTGGAACACTAAATACTTTATGTAAATCACCAAAGTAAAGCAACATGGAGCCCTGTCATTATTAGATGGGTGATTACTTGTGAACACCAAATGCTTTATGTAGATCACCAAAGTTAAGCAACATGGAGCCTGTTGTTAATGTAAAAATGATGATGAAATTCGACCTATTTGATTAGTGTGTTGGAAATAAAATAAACAGCCCAAACAATGTGTCAAAGTTATTATTTTAGTAAGAGGGGGGGGCAATAATGTGAGTTAAATCATGAGAAATGTTTGTCGAAATTAGTAACATATTCAAGAATTTTGAAAAATCATGAAATGTAAGTTATATGATTGGTGTGTTTTTAATGAAATAAACAGCCCAGTCTTAAAGTTATTATTTTAGTAAAAGTTAAGCAACATTGTCTTGGTCATTCTCAATTAGGTGACTACTTGGGAATACAAAATGCTTTATGTAGCTTACCAAAGTTAAGCAACAATGAGCTTGGTCATTCTCAAATGAGTAACTACTTGGAAATATAAATGCTTTATGTAGCTTATAAACGTTAAGCAACAATGAGTCTGGCCAGATCACTAAAGTTAAGCAACATTGTCTTGGTCATTCTCAAATGAGTAACTACTTGGAAATATAAATGCTTTATGTAGCTTATAAACGTTAAGCAACAATGAGTCTGGCCAGATCACTAAAGTTAAGCAACATTGTCTTGGTCATTCTCAAATGAGTGACTACTTGGGAATATAAAATGCTTTATGTAGCTTATAAACGTTAAGCAACAATGAGTCTGGCCAGATCACTAAAGTTAAGCAACATTGTCTTGGTCATTCTCAAATGAGTGACTACTTGGGAATATAAAATGCTTTATGTAGCTTATAAACGTTAAGCAACAATGAGTCTGGCCAGATCACTAAAGTTAAGCAACATTGTCTTGGTCATTCTCAAATGAGTGACTACTTGGGAATATAAAATGCTTTATGTAGCTTATAAACGTTAAGCAACAATGAGTCTGGCCAGATCACTAAAGTTAAGCAACATTGTCTTGGTCATTCTCAAATGAGTGACTACTTGGGAATATAAAATGCTTTATGTAGCTTATAAACGTTAAGCAACAATGAGTCTGGCCAGATCACTAAAGTTAAGCAACAATGTGTTAGGTCATTATTAGATGTTTGACTACTTGGGAATGCAAAATGCTTTATGTAGATCACCAAAGTTAAGCAACAATGAACTTGGTCATTATCAGATGGGTGACTTCTTGGGAATATTTCATGTATATTTTTAACAGTATGGTGAGGGATATGAAGACAGTCCTGGAAATCGCAGAAACCGTTTACGAGTAAACATGACTATTGATTAGTGTGTTTGTAATATAAAAATGATGAAATGCAACTTATTTGATTACTGTTTTTGCAATGAAATAAACAGCCTAATGAATGTGTCCAAGTTATTTTTTAGTAAGAGGGGAGTAATTATGTGGGTTAAATCATGAGAAATTATTGTCGAAATTAGTAAAATATTCAAGAATAATGAAAAATTATGAAATGTGAGTCCTATGATTGATGTGTTTTTAATGAAATAAACAGCCCAGATAATGTCTCAAAATTATTGTTTTAGTAATAGGGGGCGATAATGTGGGTAAAATCATAAAAATGAGGGTAGAAATTAGTAAAATATCCAAGAATTATGCAAAATAATGAAATGTGAGTTACTTTATTGATGAGTGTGTAATGAAATAAATATCGCAGACAATGTATAAAAGCTTTTATTTTAGTAAGAGCGGGGTGATAATGTGAGTTAAATCATGAAAAATTCAATGAGATAGACACAAATATATGCTAGCAGAATACCCGGAGTAACCCAGGATTGAATGAGATACATGCAAATGAATGCTAGCAGAATACACGGCCGCCTGGGATTGAATGAGATAGATGCAAATATATACTAGCAGAATACCCGGAGTAACCCAGGATTGAATGAGATACATGCAAATGTATGCTAGCAGAATACACGGCTGCCTGGGATTGAATGAGATAGATGCAAATATATACTAGCAGAATACCTTGCATCGCTCGTGATTGAATGAGATAGGTGGAAATATATAGAAGCAGAATACCAGGAATTGTCCTAAATTTTATGAGGCAGGTTCAAATAAATTCTAACAGAATACCTGGCATCGCCTGGGATTGAATAAGATAGGTACAAATACAGAATAGATAAATACTTGGCGTCACTCGGGATTGTATAAGATGGCTGCACATATACACTAGCAGAATACCCGGCATTGCTCAAGATTGAATGAGATACATGAGAAAATATACTAGCAATATCCCTGGCGTCGCCCAGGATTGAAGCATATTGATGGAAATATCTATTAGCAGAATTCCTGGCATTGCCCCGTATTGAATGAGAATAATCAGCATCACTCTGGATTAAATGAGGGTGGTAAAAGATAAAGTTTGTACCAGAAATTGCTTAAACAATTTTCTATCTCAAAATTACTTTATTTGGGAAGTCAGTTCTAAAATTAGATTAATACATATATATTGTTGGTTTACTATGAAAGTTTACTAGGCAAGTTTCTATAGGGGGGGGTGATCTCTATTTATTTGAATTTTTTATGTTATCATCCAGGCATGATGTGAGGGTTGGAGAGGTGGGTAAGAAAGAAGCATGATTATGTTAATTTTAAGTTCTCTTTTGAGGGTTGTGTTAATTTTGAGTTCTATTTTGGGGGTTCGGTTTGAGAGAGTAATGTCCGTTTTGGGGTCCAAAATTATGTGAAATTGTTTTATATATGTATTTAAATTACCCATAGGTAAAATTATTTTAAATATGTGTTGCATATTCACTGTCCTTGCAAAGGTAAAATTATTTTAAATATGTGTTGCATATTCACCGTCCTTGCAAAGGTAAAATTATTTTAAATATGTGTTGCATATTCACCGTCCTTGCAAAGGTAAAATTATTTTAAATATGTGTTGTATATTCACCGTCCTTGCAAAGGTAAAATTATTTCATATACATGCTGTAAATTATCTACCCTAGGTAAGATACAATTATTTCATACATCTAATACCCGTCCTAGCTAGGTAAAATATCCTTTTGCTCGAAATAGCAAATGATACATAGATATTAAAAATTCCTCACTTCTAAGAATAACAAAATCTTTAAACAATTTTTTAAAATTAAAAAAAAAATTTTTTAATCGTTTCGCCTACTTTTCCTTTTTTATTTAAAATAATTAAATACACAAATATTTTTTCCATAATTTGCCGTTGAATGTCGAAACTGTCAAAAGTTTATCTTGCTTCCAGATAAATTCGACGCTAAAGTAACTAACTTGAAAAAAATAAAACAGCATGGAACAAAAGAGGGGGAGGGGGTAAAGAATAAAATATAAAGGTCTTGCTTTGAAACGAAGAAGAAATTTTATTTACAATAATAAGTTGCAAATTTTTCCCTTTCCGGGCATTAAGCTTATGAAACGCCAAGGTAACATGTAATGAAAAAAATAACACTGGTTCTTATAAAGAAGATGTTGTATCCATTAACGAATACAATAATAAGACTAAAAAATAGTATCTCCTCATAACATTCGCATATGAAACAAGTTTTAGGAGCGTACTCACAAATTGAAAGCCAGTCAGGCACGTGCCATTTTCTTTTTTTTTTTGTTTAAAGTCCTTTTAGAATTTTCTCTTTTGCAAACCGTATATACACAGATGGATTTCAGAAGCAAGACCGCGTCGGTTGTCCGGGTTTTTTTTTTTTGTTTTCTTCTTTGTTGGAGATTCCAAAATTCCTTGTCACGTAAAAAAGGGTATTTTCTTTAAAATGATTTCACACCTTCTAAAATACGTGCAAAACCGTAGTCACGTAGATAGTTTTCATAAGTATGTCTCATCACATATCCGGGTATTCTTGCCGGGGTTTTCTTCTTTGAAGGATGCTTGTCAAAATTCCATCTTCAGCGCCAAGCAATGAACCAAAATGTCCAATCTCCACGCCCACCGAATTTCAAAAGAGAAAGAATTTCGCGCTGGGCTCGTGACGTCATCACGGAGCTATTATTTTCCTTTTCTCAAATGAAAGGGAGTTTCGTACAAATCCAAAATATACGAAACTAAAATTCATAAAGGATACGAAATACAGAAAATCATATATAAGAACCAGATAAACAAAAATAAATGTACACAGGGAGGATGCACCATTATTTGTACAAAAAAATTCACACATTCTCCCCCAACAGGAAATAGCAGTAAACGTACAGTTGGATGACACCTGTAAAATTTACAATACAAAAATTTTTCTTTATATCTACATATACCACACACTGTATGGTCAGATAGTTCTATAAAATATTATGTCTAATAGCTATTGTTAAATTAATAAAATCAAAATCAATATTTCCATATAATATTATGTTTAATAGCTAGTGTAAAATTAATAAAATTAAATCAATATTTCGATAAAATATGTCTAATGGCTATTGTTAAATTAATAAAATCAAAATCAATATTTCTATAAAATATTATGTTATTGTCAAATAAATAAAATTTCTATAAAATATTATGTTATTGTCAAATTAATAAAATCAAAATTAATATATCTATATTATATAATGTCTTATATCTATTGTTAAATGAATAAATTCAAAATCAATATTTTTATAAATTATTTTGTCTAATAGCTATTGTAAAATTAATAAAATAAAAATCAATATAACTATAAAATATTATCTGTAATAGCTATTGTTTAATTAATAATATAAAAATTAATATTTCTATAAAATATTATGTCTAATAGCTATTTGCAATAAATAAAATCAAAATCAATATTTCTATATAATATTATGTCTAATATCTATAGTTTAATTAAAAAAAACGAAATCAATAATTCTATACAATATTATGTCTGATAGCTATTGTTAAATTAATACAATTACATTCAATATTTATATATAATACTATGTCTAATAGCTATTGTTAAATTAATAAAATAAAAATCACTATTTCTATATAATATTATGTTTAATACCTATTGTTAAATGTATAAATTCAAAATAAATATTTTTATATACTATTTTGTCTAATAACTATAGTTAAATTAATAAAATCAAAATCAATATTTCTCTATAATATTATTGCTAATAGCTATTGTAAACTTAATAAAACCAACATTAATATTTCTTTAAAATATTATGTCTTATAGCTATTGTTAAATTAAAAAAATCAAAATCAATATTTCTATATAATATTATGGCTAATAGCTATTGTCAAATTAATAAAATCAAAATCAATATTTCTATATAATATTATGTCTAAGATCTATTGTAAAATTAATAAAATCAAAATCAATATTTCTATAAAATATTATGTCTAATAGCTATCGTTAAATTAATAAAATCAAAATCAATATTTCTATAAAATATAACGTCTAATAGCTATTGTAAAATTAATTAAATCAAAATCCATATTTCTATATAATATTATGTCTAATAGCTATTGTAAAATAAGTAACATCAAAATCAATTATTCTATATAATATTATGTCTAAAAGCTATTGTAAAATTAATACCATCAAAATCAATAATTCAATATAATAATAGGTCTAATAGCTATTGTTAAATTAATAAAATCCAAATCAATATTTCAATATTTTATAATGTCTTTATATCTATTGTAAAATAAATAATATCAAAATCAATATTTCTATATAATACTCTGGCTAATAGCTATTGTATAATTAATAAACCAACAAACCAAAATATTATTTCTTATAGCTATTGTTACATTTATAAAATGTAAATCAATATTTCTATATAATATCATGTCTAATAGCTATCGTAAAATAAATAAAATCAAAATCAATATTTCTATATAATATTATGTCTAATAGCTATTGTTAACTTAATAAAATATTAACAATATTTCTATAAATATTATGTCTAATATTTATTGTAAAATAATTAAAATCAAAATCAATATTACTATACAATATTATATCTAATAGCTATTGTTACATGAATGAATTCAAAATCAATATTTCTATATAAATTTTGTCTAATAACTATAGTAAAATCAATAAAATCAAAAACAATATTTCTATATAATATTATGTCTAATTAATATTGTTATATTAAAAATATCAAAATCAATATTTCTATAAAATATTATGTCTAATAACTATTGTAAAATTAATAAAATCAAAATCAATATTTGTAATGTTTAATATCTATATAATAATCAATATATGTAATGTCTAATATCTATTGCTTAATTAATACAACCAAATAAATATTTCTATATAATGTTACATCTAATAGCTTTTGTTAAACTAATAAAATTAAAATTCATATTTCTATATAATAATATGTCTAAGACCTGTAATAAAATTACTAAAACCAAAATCAATATTTCTATACAATATTATGTCTAATACCTATTGTAAAATTAATAAAATCAAAATCAATATTTCTATATAATATTATGTCTAAAAGCTATTGGAAAATTAATAAAATCAAAATCAATGTTTCTATATAATATTATGTGTAATATCTATTCTAAAATTAATAAAAAAAACAATATTTCTATATTATATCATGTCTAATATCTATTGTAAAATTAATAAAATTAAAATCCATATTTCTATATAATATTATGTCTAATATCTATTGTAAAATTAATAAACTCAAAATCAATATTTCTATAAAATATTATGTCTAATAGCTATCGTTAAATTAATAAAATCCAAATCAATATTTCAATATTATATAATGTCTTTATATCTATTGTAAAATAAATAATATCAAAATCAATATTTCTATATAATACTATGGCTAATAGCTATTGTATAATTAATAAACCAACAAACCAAAATATTACGTCTTATAGCTATTGTTACATTTATAAAATGTAAATCAATATTTCTATATAATATCATGTCTAATAGCTATCGTAAAATAAATAAAATCAATATCTCTATATAATATTATGTCTAATTGCTATTGTTAAATTAATAAAATCCAAATCAATATATCTATATAATATCATGTCTAATAGCTATTGTTAACTTAATAAAATATTAGCAATATTTCTATAAATATTATGTCTAATATCTATTGTAAAATAATTAAAATCAAAATCAATATTACTATACAATATTATATCTAATAGCTATTGTTACATGAATGAATTCAAAATCAATATTTCTATATAAGCTTTGTCTAATAACTATAGTAAAATCAATAAAATCAAAAACAATATTCCTATATAATATTATGTCTAATTAATATTGTTATATTAATAAAATCAAAATCAATATTTCTATAAAATATTATGTCTAATGACTATTGTAAAATTAATAAAATCAAAATCAATATTTGTAATGTTTAATATCTATATAATAATCAATATATGTAATGTCTAATATCTATTGCTTAATTAATACAACCAAATAAATATTTCTATATATTATGTCTAATAGCTATTGTTAAATTAATAAAATCAAAATCAATATTTCTATATAATATTTTGGCTAATAGCTGTTGATGAATTAATAAAATCAAAATCAACATTTCCATAACATATTATCTCTAATAGCTATTGTAAAATTAATAAGATCAAAATCAGTATTTTTTTCATAATATTATGTGTAATAGTTACTGTTAAATTAATAAAGTCAACATCAATAGTCCTTTTAAATGATATGTCTAATAGCTATTATTAAATTAATAGCATCAAAATCAATATTTATATATAATATTATGCCGTATTTCTATTGGTACATTTATAAATATAAATCAATATTCTTTATAATATTATGGCTAATAGCTATTGTTAAATTAACAAAATCAAAATCTATATTTCTATATAATATTATTATCTAATAGCTATTGTAAAATTAATAAAATCAAAATCAATATTTCTTTATAATATTATGTCTAATAGCTATTGTTAAATCAGTAAAATAAAAATCAATATTTCTATAACCTATTATCTCTAATAGCTATTGTTTAATTAAAAAACAACATAAATATTTCTTTATAATATTACATCTAATAGCTTTTGTTAAACTAATAAAATCAAAATCCATATTTCTATATAATAATATGTCTAAGACCTATAGTAAAATTACTAAAATCAAAATCAATATTTCTATACAATATTATATCTAATAGCTATTGTAAAATTAATAAAATCAAAATCAATATTTCTATATAATATTATGTGTAATAGCCATTGTAAAATTAATGAAATAAAAATCAATATTTCTATATAACATTATATCTAATAGCTTTTGTAAAATTAATGAAATTAAATCAATATTTTTATATATTATGTCTTAAAACTATAGTAAAATTATTAACATCAATATCAATATTTCTATATAATATTATGTCTAATAGCTATAGAAAATGAATAAAATAACAATCAATATTTCTGTTTAATAATATGACTAACAGCTATTGTTAAATAGATAACATCGGAAGCAATATTTCTATATAATATTGTGTCTAATAGGTATTGTTAAATTAATAAAATCAAAATCAATATTTCTGTAAAATATTATGGCTTGGAGCTATAGTAAAATTAATCAAAATCAATATTTCTATATAATATTATGGCTAATAGCTATTGTTAAATTAATAAAATCAAAATCAATATTTCTATATAATATTATGTCTAATAGCTATCGTAAAATTAATATAATAAAATCAATATTTCTATATAATATCATGGCTAATAGCTATTGTTAAATTAATAAAATCAAAATAAATATTTTTATATAATATTATGTCTAATAGCTATCGTAAAATTAATATAATAAAATCAATATTTCTATATAATATCATGGCTAATAGCTATTGTTAAATTAATAAAATCAAAATCAATATTTCTATGTAATATTATGTCTAATAGCTATCGTAAAATTAATAAAATCCAAATCAATATTTCCATATAATATTACGTTTGATCACTTCTATAAAATAAATAAAATCAAAATCAATAATTCTATATAATAGCATTTCTAATATCTATTGTAAAGTTATTAAAATCAAAATCAATATTTCTATATAATATGTTTACTAGCTATTGTTAAATTAATAAAATCAAAATCAATATTTCTATATAATATTATGTCTAATAGCTATTGTAAAATTAATAAACTCAAAATCAATATTTCTATATAATATTATTTCTAATAGCTATTGTAAATTAATAAACTAAAAATCAATGTTTCTATATAATTTTTTTTTTACATGGAGTTCACCACTTATCAAGGCCCAATGGCCACTCAGGGATAAGGGTTATTGTGTGTACAGTAATCAAAGGGATAGTGTAGCACTACTATTAGAGAATTGGTAAGGTTTCATTACTTAGGGGGGGGCGGTTCATCAGGAATTTGTTTGTGTTGGACTTGAAGACATCCAGGTTGAAGTCGGGAGGGGAAACAGGCAAGCGGAACAGAGTTCCACAGTCGTGCAGTTCTAAGAAAGAAGCTTTGTTCATGGAATCTACATTTTGATTTAGGCACAGATAGGGAGTGGGGAAAATTATTGACGGTGGTTTCAGCTAGCTGGGTGGGTTTTGAGAAAGATTGGCGAGAGGGGACCAGAAAATGGAGCTCAGACGAGCACCTGCCATGGAAATAACGATAAAACAATGACAGGCTCGCTACGTCTCTTCTGTGGGAAAGAGGTTGCAGGGTAGAGAAAAGGGCATCCCCCACCAAGCCACGGAGTCTATTTTGTACTCCGTCAAGGCAGGATAGGCTGTTTTTTGCAGCCCCCGCCCAGATGTGGCAGCAGTACTCCATCTTTGGACGTACTTGGCTCTTATATAGATAGAGAATTGCATCATTAGTGAGATATCTTCTGGAGCGGTAGAAGGATCCCACCATTTTCCCAGCGACCTAGGCCACAGACTTGATGTATGTATTCCATTTAAGATCAGTTGTAAAGGTCAAACCCAGGAGCTTATCAAATCCTGGGGCCTCCCAATTGATGCCAGATGGGGATCAGAGCGTTTAGGATGTAGAGATAGGAGCTTGGTCTTAGATGCATTAAAGGTAATCAGCCACCTCTTTCCCCACTGTACCACACGCTCAAGATCAGAGGAGAGAGAATCAGAGAGAGCATCATCATTTACGGCCTTTGATGTGTTGCCATAGATGGTCGTGTCATCAGCATAGATGTCAACGAAAGATTTTAGTATGTGTTTTGGGAGATCATTGATGTAGATCAGGAAGAGAGTTGGGCCCAGTATGGACCCCTGAGGGACTCCAGCATTAATACTGTGGGCCTCTGATTTCTGCCCATCAACCACTACACTTATGAGCCTATCAGATAGAAATGATTTAATGATAGAGAAAACATTTCCAGTTATACCGTAGCTGGAAATCTTGTGTAGTAGGCCTTTATGCCAAACCTTATCGAAGGTCTTTGATATGTCGAGAGCAATTGCCCTAGAAATGGAGCCTTTGTCGAGAGATTCGCTAATCCTATGAGATATAACCATTAGCACATCTGCTGTAGATCTAGCAGAGCGGAAACCATATTGTGTGTTGCTAAGAAGGTTATTTCTGCTGAGGTGGTTGACTACTTCTCTATTTATTGTGGATTCCAGCAACTTACTTATGACACACAGGAGACTTATTGGTCTGTACTGAGAGGGAGATGACGTATCACCTGAATTCTTAAATATAGGGCATACTGATGATGATTTCCAGGGTGTTGGAAAGCACTTCTCCTTAAGGCAACGCTTAAACAGTTTGGAAAGTATTGGGACAAGTTCTGGTTGTAATTTTTTTAACACTATAATTGGAATACCGTCGGTACCAGTTGCTTTACTGGAGTCAAGGTTCTTGATTAGCTTGGCGACCTCATGCACAGATATTTGTATGTTGCATAGTGTGTTGTCTGTTATAGGAGGGAATATGGGGAGTTGATGGCCTTCGTCACACAGGGTAGAATTTGCCGCAAAGTTTTTTGGCAAATAGTTTGGCCTTGTCGGATGCTGTCGAGATGACCTCTGGTCCATTGATAATGGTTGGGATAGAGCACACTTTTCTGTTCAAGATCCTATTTGCTATTTGCCAGAACTGATGGGAACCAAGCTGCTGCTCAGCTACTTTGGACCTAACGGATTGCGCATATAGTTCTCTTGCATTTTTATTACTCTTTTACAATGGTTACGGGCGGTTTTGAAAGCAGCTTTAGTTTCAGTGCATCTATTACGTTGGTTGCTATGGAAAAAGTGATTTCTGTGTGCGATGGCAGCAGCACATTCGGGGGAGAACCATGGCTGGCTGTTAGGTTTTTGTTGGAATTTTTTTGATGGTATGAATTGGCCTATGCCTACAAGTAGCCATTCGGTCAGGTCTGATACTATAGAGGACACATCCTTTTTAAACATGGAATGGAGAGGGAGATCAGATATGAATGTACGGAAGCTATCCCAGTCCGCCATAGAGTATCGGTATACAGTACCGTGGAGAGGTACATCTGTAGATTTATTATATTTCATTTTTATCTTAACTGATACGACGCAGTGGTTGGAGGATCCCAGAGGAGATAGAATGGAACATGAGCATAGCTCAGGGGAAGTGGATAGAAAAAGGTCTAGGAGGCTTGTGAACTGACCGGTACTATCGGGCACACGGGTGGGCTCGCGGACAATCTGAGTGAGGTCATAGGCAATGGCAAAATCATGACAGAACCTCCCCTCCTCATCAGTCTTATTTGAGTGGTTCAACCATTCCACATTATGGACATTGAATGTGAATGTAAGCCGAGGGATGAGCAGGCAGGATGTGGTCAATTTTTTCTGATATACTCTTAAAGACAGTAACTCCACTGTTGTGGGGGCGATAGAGGACAAATATAAATGCGGTAGTGTAAGCAAGTGCAACCCTGAAGCACATATAAGGTAGATTAGGGTCTTCTCTGGAGATATCCCTGCCACATGGGAAGCCATCTTTAATGTAGGCACATATTCCATGCCCGTGGCGATCTTGGGGGTCAGATTTAGATGTTAGGTTAGAGTATCCTTTAATTATGAACTCATCTAGGGAGGTGGTCGGCCCTATTCCAGTTTTGCTTAGAAACAATATGTCAGGTTTCGTCTCCTGTAATTGGGTTTCAACCTCTGGAAGGTTAGAACGTAGACCCCTGATGTTGGAGAAGGAGATATGGTAGTAGCGGTCTAAGTAGGAGGATGGGGTTCTAGGTTTATTCGTGTTTTCTTTTTTGAGATATTTCATGTTGAGGATTTTGGGGTTTGTGGAACAGGTCAGCATACTTGGTTAGAGCAGAACAGAGAGGGAAAGTAAGAGAGGAAAGACCGGAATTTTTTTTTTTTGTAGCACATGATAAGGTAAAGCCGTAACAATTGCCCACTAGTATGGCATCGAGAGGCCCCACCAGAGGCTACTGCATGGTCCAGAATCCATTTACCAAACGGCAATACAGCAGCCCCAGTACTTTAGACCTGCTGATAGGACAGCCTCCTTAGTGGTTATTCCAAGGTTCGAGTCCCTGACTATCAGGCGGTTAACGTCAGCCCAGATGAAAACGTTTACCTCCAGCACCCTTACTAGTGACATGGCCGCAAGGATAGACATAGAGACAGAAAATTTCCGACATCTCAGACTACTGTTCACGAAGTACTACCAACCTGGGAAGCAGCTTTTTCTTCACCCTTTGTCAGAAACATCACTCGTTAGAAATGAGGACTGAGGGACAAAAAAGGAGAAGCGAGAGTTACTGGAGCTGCCGATAACACATCCACTGCATTATCTACTCTCCATTAAAAAAAAACAAAAAAAAACGGTAAGAGGGACTTATTTATACCTACTTAGTATAAGTCCTTTACCCATTCCCAGTTTAGAATAGAATTTGACGATAGTCCCCCCTCCCATATTAATCCGTGGAAGTTTTTTTTTTTTTGCTTTTGGTTCCTTGTGATAGAACCTTCGAGATTAAAATTATAATTACCTTTCAGTAATGCAACTTCTGAGGTCAACTTGTGTTTTTAGATTGGGGGCACCTTATTTAAAGGCTAGTTTAGGATAATACCAGAAGTATTTAACAAAATAAGTTTAAAACAAGAGTAATAAGACATGATAGGTAATGTTAAGGACTTTCAATTTTTAGTAAGAAGAGAACAAAGATAAATAGATAAATTATATATAATACACAAAAATTGGCAAAATTAAGAAAGGATACATTTCAACAGTTATAGATAAAGTTTTTAACTTAGCTCTGAAGGCACCGACTCTTTCTTCCGAGGTCATCTTGAAAACACGCTTGAGGTGTTCTGGTACTTAAGAGATGTGATGGGTGAGGGGTTAAATGCTTTTAACTTTTTTTTTTCCATTATCATATATTTCTTTTTTTTTTGCTTTTGGTTCCTTGTGATAGAACCTTCGAGATTAAACTTATAATTACGTTTCAATAATGCAACTTCTGAGGTCAGCTTATGTTTTTAGATTGGGGGCACATTATTTAAAGGCTTGTTTAGGATAATACCAGACGTGTTTAACAAAAAAAATAATATTATGACAAATAGCTATTGTAAAATTAATAAACTCAAAATCAATATTTGTATGAATTATTATGTCTAATACCTATAGTAAAATTGCTAAACTCAAAATCAATATTTCTATAAAATATTATTTCTAATAGCTATTGTTAAATTAATAAAATCAAAATCAATATTTCTATATAATATTATGTCTAATAGCTATCGTAAAATTAATAAAATCAAAATCAATATTTCTATATAATATCATGGCTAATAGCACTCGTAAAATAATATAAAATAAAAATCAATATATCTATAAAATATTATGTCTAAGAGCTATTGTAAAATTAGTAAAATGAAAATCAATATTTTAATAAAATATTATTTCTAATAGTTTTTGTAAAGTTAATAAAATCAAAATCAATATTTCCATATGATATGATGTTTTATCACTATTCTAAAATTAATAAAATCAAAATCATTATTTCTATATAATATGTCTAATAGCTATTGTTAAATTAATAAAATCAAAATCAATATTTCTATATAATATTATGTTTAATAGATTATGTAATATTAATAAAATAAAAAAAATATTCCTATATAACGTTATGTCTAATAGTTTTTGTTAAATTAATAAAATCAATATCATTATTTCTATATAATATGTCTAATAGTTTTTGTTAAATTAATAAAATCAATATCAATATTCCTATATAATATTATGTTTAAAAGCTATTGTTAAATTAAAACAATCGAAATCACTATTTCTATACAATATTATCTCCAATAGCTATTGTTAAATTAATAAACTCAAAATCAATATTTCTATCTAATATTATGTCTAATAGCTATTGTTAAATTAATAAAATAAAAATCAATATATTTATACAATATCATGTCTAATAGCTATTGTTAAATTAATATAATCAAAATCAATATTTCTATATAATATCATGTCTAATAGCTATTGTTAAATTAATAACATCAAAATCAATATTTCTATATAATATTATGTCTGATCACTGTTATAAAATTAATAAAATCAAGATCAATATTTCTATATAATATTATGTCTAATAGCCATTGTTAAATTAATAAAATGAAAATCACTATATCTATACATTGTTATGTCAATATTTCGATAAAATATGTCTAATAGCTATTGTTGAATTAATAAAATTAAAATCAATATTCCCATATAATATTATGTGTAATAATTATTGTAAAATTAATAAAATCAAAATCAATATTTCTATATAATATTATGTCCAATAGCTATTGTAAAATTAATAAAATCAAAATCAATATTTCTATATAATATTGTGTCTAATAGCTATTTTCAAATTAACAAAATCAAAATCAATATTTCTGTATTATATAATATCTAATATGTATTGTAAAATTAATAAAATCAAAATAAATATTTCTATACAATATGTATTTTAAAATTAATAAAATCAAAATAAATATTTCTGTATAATATTATGTCTCATTGCTATTGTTTAATTAATAAAATCAAAATACATATTTCTATATAATATTATGTCTAATAGCTATTGTTAAATTAATAAAATCAAAATCAATATTTCTATAAATTATTATGTCTAATACCTATTGTAAAATTACTAAACTCAAACTCAATATTTCTATACTATATTATTTCTAATAGCTATTGTTAAATTAATAAAGTCAAAATAAATATTTCTATATAATATGATGTTTTATCACTAAATTAAAATTAATAAAATCAAAATCAATATTTCTATATAATATTATGTCTAATGTGTATTTTTTAATTTATAATATAAAAAAACAATATTTCTATATAATATTATGTCTAATTGCCATTGTTTAATTAATAAAATAAAAATCATTATTTCTATATAATATTATGTTTAATTGATATTGTAATATTAATAAAATCAAAATAAATATTTCTATATAATATTATGTCTAATAGCTTTTGTTAAATTAATAAACTCAAAATCAATATTTCTATATAATATTATGTCTGATCATTATTATAAAATTAATAAAATCAAGATTAATATTTCTATATAATATTATGTCTAATAGCTATTGTTAAATTAACAATATCAAAATCAATATTTCTATATAATATTGTGTCTAATAGCTATTGTTTAATTAATAAACTCAAAATCAATATTTCTCTAAAATATGATGTCTAATACCTATTGTAAAATTAATGAAATCAAAATCAATATTTCTATACAATATTATGTCTAATATGTATTGTTAAATTAATAAAGTAAAAATCAATATTTCTGTATAATATTATGTCTAATATGTATTGTAAAATTAATAAAATCAAAATCAATAATTCTGTATAATATTATGGCTAAGATGTATTGTTAAATTAATAAAATCACGATCAATATTTCTATATAATATTGTGTCTAATAGGTATTGTTAAAGTAATAAAATCAAAATCAATATTTCTATATAATATTGTGTGAAATATGTATCGTTAAATTAATAAAATCACAATCAATATTTCTGTATAATATTATGTCTAATATGTATTGTTAAATGAATAAAATCAAAATCAATATTTCTATATAATATTGTGTCTAATCTGTATCGTTAAATTAATAAAATCAAAATCAATATTCCTGTATACTATTATGTCTGATATGTATTGTCAAATTAATAAAATCAAAATCAATATTTCTATATAATATTATGTCTAATATGTATTGTTTAATTAATGAAATCAAAATCAATATTTCTATATAATATTATGGCTTATTTCTATGGTTAAATACATAAAATCAAAATCAATATTTCTATATAATATTGTGTCTAATATGTATTGTCAAATTAATAAAATCAAAATCAATATTTCTATATAATGTTGTGTCTAATATTCATTGTTAAATTAATAAAATCAAAATCAATATTTCTATATAATATTGTGTCTAATATGTATTGTCAAATTAATAAAATCAAAATCAATATTTCTATATAATATTGTGTCTAATATGTATTGTTAAATGATTAAAATCACAATCAATATTTCTATATAATATTGTTTCTAATATGTATTGTCAAATAAATAAAATCACAATCAATATTTGTATATAATATTGTGTCTAATATGTATTGTTAAATTAATAAAATCAAAATCAATATTTCTATATAATATTGTGTCTAATATGTATTGTTAAATTAATAAAATCAAAATCAATATTTCTATATAATATTGTGTCTAATATGTATCGTTAAATTAACAAAATCACAATCAATATTTCTATATAATATTGTGTCTAATATGTATTGTTAAATTAATAAAATCAAAATCAATGTTTCTATATAATATAGTGTCTAATATGTATTGTTAAATAATTAAAATCAAAATCAATATTTCTATATAATATTGTGTCTTCCCCGTATTGTTAAATTAACAAAATCAAAATCAATATTTCTATATAATATTGTGGCTAATATGTATCGTTAAATTAACAAAATCAAAATCAATATTTCTATATAATATTGTGTCTAATATGTATCGTTAAATTAACAAAATCAAAATCAATATTTCTATATAATATTGTGTCTAATATGTATTGTTAAATTAACAAAATCAAAATCAATATTTCTATATAATATTGTGTCTAATATGTATTGTTAAATTAATAAAATCAAAATCAATATTTCTATATAATATTGTGTCTAATATGTATCGTTAAATTAACAAAATCAAAATCAATATTTCTATATAATATTGTGTCTAATATGTATTGTTAAATTAACAAAATCAAAATCAATATTTCCATATAATATTGTGTCTAATATGTATTGTTAAATTAACAAAATCAAAATCAATATTTCTATATAATATTGTGTCTAATATGTATTGTTAAATCAATAAAATCAAAATCAATATTTCTATATAATATTGTGTCTAATATGTATTGTTAAAATTATAAAATCAAAATCAATATTTCTATACAATATTATGTCTAATATGTATTGTTAAATTAATAAAGTAAAAATCAATATTTCTGTATAATATTATGTCTAATATGTATTGTAAAATTAATAAAATCAAAATCAATAATTCTGTATAATATTATGGCTAATATGTATTGTTAAATTAATAAAATCACGATCAATATTTCTATATAATATTGTGTCTAATAGGTATTGTTAAAGTAATAAAATCAAAATCAATATTTCTATATAATATTGTGTGAAATATGTATCGTTAAATTAATAAAATCACAATCAATATTTCTGTATAATATTATGTCTAATATGTATTGTTAAATGAATAAAATCAAAATCAATATTTCTATATAATATTGTGTCTAATCTGTATCGTTAAATTAATAAAATCAAAATCAATATTCCTGTATACTATTATGTCTGATATGTATTGTCAAATTAATAAAATCAAAATCAATATTTCTATATAATATTATGTCTAATATGTATTGTTTAATTAATGAAATCAAAATCAATATTTCTATATAATATTATGGCTTATTTCTATGGTTAAATACATAAAATCAAAATCAATATTTCTATATAATATTGTGTCTAACATGTATTGTTAAATTAACAAAATCAAAATCAATATTTCTATATAATGTTTTGTCTAATATTCATTGTTAAATTAATAAAATCAAAATCAATATTTCTATATAATATTGTGTCTAATATGTATTGTCAAATTAATAAAATCAAAATCAATATTTCTATATAATATTGTGTCTAATATGTATTGTTAAATGATTAAAATCACAATCAATATTTCTATATAATATTGTTTCTAATATGTATTGTAAAATAAATAAAATCAAAATCAATATTTCTATATAATATTGTGTCTAATATGTATTGTTAAATTAATAAAATCGCAATCAATATTTCAATATAATATTGTGTCTAATATGTATTGTTAAATAAACAAATTCAAAATACATATTTCTATATAATATTGTGTCTAATATGTATCGTTAAATAAATAAAATCACAATCAATATTTGTATATAATATTGTGTCTAATATGTATTTTTAAATTAATAAAATCAAAATCAATATTTCTATATAATATTGTGTCTAATATGTATTGTTAAATTAATAAAATCAAAATCAATATTTCTATATAATATTGTGTCTAATATGTATCGTTAAATTAACAAAATCACAATCAATATTTCTATATAATATTGTGTCTAATATGTATTGTTAAATTAATAAAATCAAAATCAATGTTTCTATATAATATTGTGTCTAATATGTATTGTTAAATAATTAAAATCAAAATCAATATTTCTATATAATATTGTGTCTTCCCCGTATTGTTAAATTAACAAAATCAAAATCAATATTTCTATATAATATTGTGGCTAATATGTATCGTTAAATTAACAAAATCAAAATCAATATTTCTATATAATATTGTGTCTAATATGTATCGTTAAATTAACAAAATCAAAATCAATATTTCTATATAATATTGTGTCTAATATGTATTGTTAAATTAACAAAATCAAAATCAATATTTCTATATAATATTGTGTCTAATATGTATTGTTAAATTAATAAAATCAAAATCAATATTTCTATATAATATTGTGTCTAATATGTATCGTTAAATTAACAAAATCAAAATCAATATTTCTATATAATATTGTGTCTAATATGTATTGTTAAATTAACAAAATCAAAATCAATATTTCTATATAATATTGTGTCTAATATGTATTGTTAAATTAACAAAATCAAAATCAATATTTCTATATAATATTGTGTCTAATATGTATTGTTAAATCAATAAAATCAAAATCAATATTTCTATATAATATTGTGTCTAATATGTATTGTAAAAATTATAAAATCAAAATCAATATTTCTATATAATATTGTGTCTAATATGTATTGTTAAATTAATAAAATCAAAATCAATATTTCTATATAATATTGTGTCTAATATGTATTGTTAAATTAACAAAATCAAAATCAATATTTCTATATAATATTGTGTCTAATATGTATTGTTAAATTTACAAAATCAAAATCAATATTTCTATATAATATTGTGTCTAATATGTATTGTCAAATAAATAAAATCACAATCAATATTTCTATATAATATTGTGTCTAATATGTATTGTTAAATTAACAAAATCACAATCAATATTTCTATATAATATTGTGTCTAATATGTATCGTTAAATTAATAAAATCACAATCAATATTTCTATATAATATTGTGTCTAATATGTATCGTTAAATTAATTAAATCAAAATCAATATTTCTATATAATATTGTGTCTAATATGTATTGTGAAATTAACAAAATCAAAATCAATATGTCTATATAATATTGTGTCTAATATGTATCGTTAAATTAATAAAATCAAAATCAATATTTCTATATAATATTGTGTCTAATATGTATCGTTTAATTAATAAAATCAAAATCAATATTTCTATATAATTTGTGTCTAATATGTATTGTTAAATTAACAAAATCAAAATCAATATTTTTATATAATATTATGTCTAATATGTATTGTTAAATTAATAAAATCAAAATCAATAATTCTATATAATATTGTGTCTAATATGTATCGTTAAATTAATAAAATCAAAATCAATATTTCTATATAATATTGTGTCTAATATGTATCGTTAAATTAATAAAATCAAAATCAATATTTCTATATAATATTGTGTCTAATATGTATCGTTAAATTAATAAAATCACAATCAATATTCTATATAATATTGTGTCTAATATGTATCGTTAAATTAATAAAATCACAATCAATATTTCTATATAATATTGTGTCTAATATGTATTGTTAAATTAACCAAATCAAAATCAATATTTCTATATAATATTGTGTCTAATATGTATCGTTTAATTAATAAAATCACAATCAATATTTCTATATAATATTGTGTCTAATATGTATTGTTTAATTAATAAAATCAAAATCAATATTTCTATATAATATTGTGTCTAATATGTATTGTTAAATTAATAAAATCAAAATCAATATTTTTATATAATATTATTTCTAATATGTATTGTTAAATGAATAAAATCAAAATCAATATTTCTATATAATATTGTGTCTAATATGTATCGTTAAATTAATAAAATCACAATCAATATTTGTATATAATATTGTGTCTAATATGTATTGTTAAATTAACAAAATCAAAATCAATATTTTTATATAATATTATGTCTAATATGTATTGTTAAATTAATAAAATCAAAATCAATATTTCTATATAATATTGTGTCTAATATGTATCGTTATATTAATAAAATCAAAATCAATTTTTCTATATAATATTGTGTCTAATATGTATTGTTAAATTAATAAAATCAAAATCAATATTTCTATAAAATATTGTGTCTAATATGTATTGTCAAATTAATAAAATCACAATCAATATTTCTATAAAATATTGTGTCTAATATGTATTGTCAAATTAATAAAATCACAATCAATATTACTATATAATATTGTGTCTAATATGTATCGTTGAATTAACAAAATCACAATGAATATTTCTATATAATATTGTGTCTAATATGTATCGTTTAATTAATAAAATCACAATCAATATTTCTATATAATATTGTGTCTAATATGTATTGTTACATTAATAAAATCACAATCAATATTTCTATATAATATTGTCTCTAATATGTATCGTTAAATTAATAAAATCACAATCAATATTTCTATATAATATTGTCTCTAATATGTATCGTTAAATTAATAAAATCACAATCAATATTTCTATATAATATTGTGTCTAATATGTATTGTTAAATTAATAAAATCAAAATCAGTATTTCTATATAATATTGTGTCTAATATGTATCGTTAAATAAATAAAATCACAATCAATATTTCTATATAATATTGTGTCTAATATGTATCGTTAAATTAATAAAATCAAAATCAATATTTCTATATAATATTGTGTCTAATATATATTGTAAAATTAACAAAATCAAAATCAATATTTCTATATAATATTGTGTCTAATATGTATCGTTAAATTAATAAAATCAAAATCAATATTTCTATATAATATTGTGTCTAATATGTATCGTTAAATTAATAAAATCCAAATCAATATTTCTATATAATATTGTGTCTAATATGTATCGTGAAATTAATAAAATCACAATCAATATTTCTATATAATATTGAGTCTAATATGTATCGTTAAATTGATAAAATCACAATCAATATTTCTATATAATATTGTGTCTGATATGTATTGTTAAATTAATAAAATCAAAATCAGTATTTCTATATAATATTGTGTCTAATATGTATTGTTTAATTAATAAAATCAAAATTAATATTTCAATATAATATTGTGTCTAATATGTATCGTTAAATTAATAAAATCAAAATAAATATTTCTATATAATATTGTGTCTAATATGTACTGTGAAATTAACAAAATCAAAATCAATATTTCTATATAATACTGTGTCTAATATGTATTGTTAAATTAATAAAATCACAATCAATATTTCTATATAATATTGTGTCTAATATGTATCGTTAAATTAACAAAATCAAAATCAATATTTCTATATAATATTGTGTCTAATATGTATCGTTAAATTAATAAAATCACAATCAATATTTCTATATAATATTGTGTCTAATATGTATCGTTAAATTAATAAAATCACAATCAATATTTCTATATAATATTGTGTCTAATATGTATTGTTAAATTAACAAAATCAGTATTTCTATATAATATTGTGTCTAATATGTATCGTTTAATTAATAAAATCACAATCAATATTTCTATATAATATTGTGTCTTATATGTATCGTTAAATTAATAAAATCAAAATCAATATTTCTATATAATATTGTGTCTAATATGTATTGTGAAATTAACAAAATCAAAATCAATATTTCTATATAATATTGTGTCTAATATGTATTGTTAAATTAATAAAATCAAAATCAATATTTCTATATAATATTGTGTTTAATATGTATTGTTAAATTAATAAAATCAAAATCAATATTTCTATATAATATTGTGTCTAATATGTATCGTTAAATTAATAAAATCAAAATAAATATTTCTATATAATATTATGTCTAATATGTATTGTTAAATTAACAAAATCAAAATCAATATTCTATATAATATTGTGTCTAATATGTATCGGTAAATTAATAAAATCAAAATCAATATTTCTATATAATATTGTGTCTAATATGTATTGTTAAATTAACAAAATCAAATTAATATTTCTATATAATATTGTGTCTAATATGTATTGTTAAATTAATAAAATCAAAATCAATATTTTTATATAATAGTATGGCTAATATGTATTGTTAAATTAATAAAATCACAATTAATATTTCTATATAATATTGTGTCTAATATGTATCGTTAAATTAATAAAATCACAATCAATATTTCTATATAATATTGTGTTTAATATGTATTGTTAAATTAATAAAATCAAAATCAATATTTCTTTATAATATTGTGTCTAATATGTATCGTTAAATTAATAAAATCAAAATCAATATTTCTATATAATATTATGGCTAATATGTATTGTTAAATTAATAAAATCACAATCAATATTTCTATATAATATTGTGTCTAATATGTATCGTTAAATTGATAAAATCAAAATCAATATTTCTATATAATATTATGTCTAATATGTATTGTTAAATTAATAAAATCAAAATCAATATTTCCATATAATATTGTGTCTAATATGTATCGTTAAATTAATAAAATCAAAATCAATATTTCTTTATAATATTGTGTCTAATATGTATTGTTAAATTAATAAAATCAAAATCAATATTTCCATATAATATTATGTCTAATATGTATTGTTAAATTAATAAAATCAAAATCAATATTTCCATATAATATTGTGTCTAATATGTATTGTATAATTAATAAAATCAAAATCAATATTTCTATATAATATTATGTCTACTAGCTATTGTTAAATCAATCAAATCAAAATCAATATATCTATATACTGCTACTACTACTTCCACTATTTATAATAATAATAATAATAATAATAATAATAATAATAATAATAATAATAATAATACATTGAACACTTTTGAAGAAAATACTTAAACACAAACATGCTTTAAATGGAAGGAGTTGATACATCTTTAAAATATTATTTTCGTCAAAATCTTTTAAAAATTTTAAAGAATAAAATATGTTATTTAACATTATATCTAAGTCTTTCAATGTAAAACAACTTTTTGAAGGTGTCCTTTTTTTTTCTTTATTTTGCTGATATTAACCCATAAGGGGGGACCCTCTCCTAACGTCACATCTTGGAAAACACTATTTTTATAAAGTTAAAAAGTTAAAACACTAAATATGTTTCAATCAAGTCTTGTTAACAAAAACGAACTAATATTTTCTCCCTTTTAGATGAATTGTATCAAATTTTAGTTGTACAATTTTTCATGGAAACTTAAAATAAAATAACAGATTTTTAATGAACTTTATTACAAAATTTCAAATTACTGAGCTGTATTAATACATTGTATGACCGATATGAATATCTCTGTGTCCTAAAATTCTGCATTTAATCGATGTTACACTGTTATGTTGTTAGTCTGCCGGAAAACACCAGAAACTATTAAAATTGTCGATTATGATGATGAAATTATAATAGCCGATTATTATGATTGCTAAAAATATATTTGATAGAGATAAATATTTTAAGAAGTGAAAATTATGTTGTTGAATATTTACATTTAATAGTTATCAGGAATGTCAATTAGATGTTAATTTGACAGATGGAATTTAAGCTAATCATAATATAAGCCAATATATGTGACAAAACCCAGCAACGATCTTTAGGCTATGTGTACTGATGACGTAATAAAATATTGATTTTGAAAAGGAGTTACGTAGGAGGGTAGTTTCGATACGTAACGCGTTAGAGACAGATAGGGTTTTATGACTGGATGCCCATGGAAGTCAGAAGGGGGCGACTTAGAAAAATGTAATAGTATACAAAGCGTGCAGCTTTGAAAAAGAGCCCAACACGGAATCAATGGTTATATAAAAATATAATTTCCGTTTGACCATTTTCACTTTCGGAGAAAAGCACCTTTTATTTCAGGACGCATGGAAGGAAGATTTGAGGTATGTTTTTGCTGGTGTTCGAACCGATAACGATTTCTATAAACTGTTGATTTATATATACAAACATCAACGCTAACAAAGAATACACTAAACGAATCACATATCAGAACGTTAACACTCATCAGTTAAAACAGACTCGTTATAGAAACACACATCTGTTATATATACACCCGTATATATAACAGGGCCAACATATATACGCTCGTTATACATTTATACTGTTTATATACACCTCTCAGTATACTACATATAATCGTTTGATGACGTTTCCAGGCCCCTTTATGTTATATATCCTCGTTTCGATACCCAACTGTTTTGACGCCGTGCCCTGTATCCCCACATGAATGGCATAACAAACATACGGGATACCACACATACAACGTCAAAAAAAAAAAAATAAATAAATAAAATAATAAGGGTCCAATACGTAACAATTCAATCAGTAGATTAGTCCCTTACTGGAAATGTTTTAAAGAAGATCAGTAGAAAATATTAGAACGAGCCCAAAATATTAGAAACGCCCGTAGGAAAGAAAGGTTTAGAGAATCATAGGACGTAAAGTACTCGAGTTTTGATGAGAGGCAAAAGAGATCTCTGTTTGGCCATGGCAGAGGGGTGGCTAGAAATGAACAACCGACGTGAGTCGTAGGAAGAGTACACCCAAAAGGAAAAAGCCATGGAACTAGAGAGGAGATTCTGTCTAGATAAAACAAGGCAGTGGTCAGTGGTCTTTAGACTAACTACAGAAGAATTAATAAAGAGAAGTCTGGCTTTTTTCGTAGCCGTAAGGTGTGAAAATCTAAGGATCGTACTATCAGGAAATCGGATGGGCGTGTAGAAAAATGTATGTCATATATTTTTGGTTAAATTAAAAGGGAAGAAGTGTTATGTTGTTAATCTGGCGGGAAACACAAAAAAAAACTATTAAAATTGTCGATTATTATGATGAAATTATAATAGTCGATTATTATGATGAAATTATAACAGTCGATTATTATGATGAAATTATAATAGTCGATTATTATGATGAAATTATAACAGTCGATTATTATGATGAAATTATAATAGTCGATTATTATGATGAAATTATAATAGTCGATTATTATGATGAAATTATAACAGTCGATTATTATGATGAAATTATAATAGTCGATTATTATGATGAAATTATAATAGTCGATTATTATGATGAAATTATAACAGTCGATTATTATGATGAAATTATAATAGTCGATTATTATGATGAAATTATAATAGTCGATTATTATGATGAAATTATAACAGTCGATTATTATGATGAAATTATAATAGTCGATTATTGTGATTAGTAAAAGTATAATTGTTAGATAGAAATATTTTATGGATGTGAAAAGTTATGTTAAGTTGTAATGTTTACATTTAATAGTTGTTAAGAATGTTAATTTGATATTAATTTGATGTTAATTTGACACATGGAATTTAAGCTAACCATAATATAAGCAAATATGCTTGACAAAACTCACTAAGGATCCTTGCGCTCTTAAAAGTCATTTAAATTCTATATATTTAGGAGAGTAGAGCATTAAGAGTTAGTTATGGAACTGGCAGAAGCAGTTAACGATCTAAAAATAATTTTATTTCATATATATATATATATATATATGCTTTAGGGGAAGGGGTATATAGAATAATTCCTGTAAATAGCTTAAGTAGTATTCGATCTAAAATCCACTTTAGTTCAGATATATACTCACGAGGTATATGCAGTTAGTCCCCGAAATTTCTGAACCAGTTTACAATCTAAAAATCACTTTATTTAATATATATTTTAAGGAGGGGGTATACAGAATCATAGCTCTAAGGGGGATATATTGATGGTGTCATGCGTGCTCGGTCCTAAAATACTCTTAATTGTCTTAATATTAGGATATTATATGTAAAATACTCTTAATTGTCTTAATATTACGATATTATATGTAAAATACTCTTAATTGTCTTAATATTACGATATTATATGTAAAATACTCTTAATTGTCTTAATATTACGATATTATATGTAAAATACTCTTAATTGTCTTAATATTACGATATTATATGTAAAATACTCTTAATTGTCTTAATTAATATTACGATGTTATTTGTAATAAGTGAGATGCAGAAATCACTTTATTACAAATATATTTTTGGGAGGGGTATATGGAGTCACTCCCCGGAAATGGTTGCATTAGTTTACGATCTAAAGATCGCTTTGTTTCATATATAGTTACAAGAGAGTATATGGAGTCAGTCCCGGAAATAGCTGAAGCAGTTTAGGCTCTAAAAATCACGCGTTGCTCGGTCTTAAAATACTCTTAATTCCCCTCATTAGTATTACTGTATTATATTTGGTAAGTGAACAGAGATACAGAATTTGTGGTTCGACTTGCAGATGTATGCAATTAATAAATGTGAATTTTGATGTAATATTTCATCCTTTTGGACTATTTACATGATAGCATATGAAATGATAAAAGAAGAATGAATAAGAATGCCTTTCGTAAAGGTTTTATCAGCTTAAAATATATACACGTGTTTGGCAAAATCAATATGGCGGAATCCTTAGTTCCGGCCAAGGGGAATAACTATGATTCATTTCCTGAAGAGTTACAGTAATTTATTATAACATTTTCCCCTTCAACAATAATTAAGTATGGAATTGACGTAAAATGGGGGGGGGGTTCACCTCAAATACACAAACGGAATGTTCAAGAAAGATTATCGCTACAGTCCTCTGTCTCTTCTCTCTTGGCTGGCCGGGAATCATCTCCCAGCACCCAGAAATGAACATCGTTTTATAGGTTCCATCTTCACGCACACACGAGATTATGCGAGAACGGACGAAATAAAAATGCTGGCCACCATGTTTGTTCTTCCTTTTCTTCGCCTGTACTCACTCGCTGAGCACCCACGGTAAGACTTCTCTTTCTTGCTTCTAACCATATGCCTCCCTGATCTCAAGATCACATTTCATAGTCTCTCATCCACTGTGGCGGTCGCCTCTCTCTACTTGGCCTCTGAGGTGTCTCGTCCTCCTCCTGTGGCTGCACACTCCCCTCCACTGCTTCGCCCTCAACTGGTCTGACGTCAAGAATGTGCCTCGGGACTCCTCCCACCACAATGTTGTTACTAGTGTTCCTCCCAGTCACGCGACCCCTACTCCATTGTGTGGTGCAGCGCGCCCCCGGTGGCTTCACCCATACCTCATCCCCGAGTTTAATTGTCCCTGTGGCCTCTACTTCTCGGCTTGCCGGCTCCACCCTGGGATGCCTCCAGGAATATGCAAACATTGACAGTTGCGGGACCGTCTCTGGTACTTGTCCCAGTTTAGGCGACATGTTATACCAGAAGACGGCTTGCTCAGGTGAGGTGCCTCCTCTTTCCGCAACTGCCTTTATTGTGCGGTGGTTTCTCTCTACGATCCCGTTGCCACTAGGTCTGTAGGCAGCTCTGAAAAATTGTTGGATCTTCCATTTCTTCAGTACTTCTGTCACTGCTACTGACTTGAACGCAGTCCCGTTGTCGGTTAAAAACTCTTCCACGGGGCCTCGCTCCAAAAACACCTCATCAAAGATTGCCGCTATTTCATTGCCTGTTCCTCCACGTAGCTTCTTCCATAGGGCAAATCGCCCGGGCCCACAGTCAATCATGGTAAGGTAAAGTCCACCCCTGTAATAGGTGACATCGCATGCCAGTCTCTCCCAGGTCCCACTCACCTCCAATTGGCCAGCTTCATGTGTGCTTGGAGCAGGATCAATCGACTGACATCTGTCACATGTCCTGACCACTTGCCTCACCTGCTCCTTGGTGATTCTTGGGTCGACTTTTTTCACTAAGTACCAAGTCCTCTCTACCCCCATATGGTGCAAATTGTGCAGTTCTCGCACACCAACATCATCTAGATCCGATGCAGCAACAACATCTTTCTTTGGCAACAGCCAACTCTTCTTCACTCTTGTGAGAGCATCTGCTCGGTTCTTTTCAGAAGCCACCATGTCTACGCGAAGCTTCAAACAAAACTCTTGCATCAGCTCAGCCAGCACCCCAAGCCTGCGCTTCACTAACATCTCAGCAGTCCCTCTCGTTTTTATCCTTTTTTCGCTTGAAATGAGAGACTTTAGCCAAGCAAACACCATGGCGGAGTCTGTTTTGATGCAGATGTCACGTAGTCCCCATTTCAAGGCCAGATTGACTCCTTTTATTGTCGCGTCTAATTCCGCCACATTGATGTAGCTGACGTCATTCTTTTTCCTCAACCAGGCTGCATCTTCTGCAACTACTCCTCCAATTTCCAAAACGACCCCTGTTGCAATGCTGCTCGCATCGCACCACACGACTCCATCCAATGTTCGCGGTATGTTCCAGGTTCCCCGGACTGGGTCTTGCCGTTCTGCTTCTTTCAGGAGCTCTTCCATCATGGCGACCGTTCTTTCTCCCACCTTATCATTCCATCCTTGTCCTTCGGCGTGTCTCTTTATGTAGCTGCATGCTGGTCTAAGCCAGCTAGTAATGGGGTAATGTCCGATCAACTTTCCGCATATGGAAAAAAGTTCACGTTTGTTGAGCTCCTGCTTCAGTTGTGGGATTTCGTTTCCCCTGCGAAACTCTAGGCCGCCTGACGCACCTCGTTTCAGTTTAGGCCCAAAGCAGCCCCTCCGTCTAATTTTTCCGGCTCTTTGGCGACCAACCCGAATTTCTTCAAATGAGCTACCACCTCCTTGGCAGTTACCACAGTTTCATTCACCAGAATGTCGTCTATGTATGAGCTCACTACCCCATCTCCCTTTCCCATTGTCTCCAGAATCTTCCTGAGGATAGTTGACATAATCTTGGGTGCCGAATTTAACCCGAACCCTACTCGTGTAAGGCAGTAGGTTTTGCCTTTGTACTTGACTAACTGATATTTCCAGAGCTTCTTGGCAACATGGAGTTGCAAATAGGCAGATTTTAGATCTACCAATGTAGATGTCCCATTCATCTGCCTCCATTCCCTAATGGTCTCACTGCACACATCTACGGTGTCGCCTCCCGTATGGCACTTAACATGGCCGTTCAGCTCTCGGAAATCCAGGACCGGTCTTACTTTCCCTTTAGTTGTTTGTAGAACGGCCATCAACGGCAAAATGCCCGACTCCACATCATCCGTCCAAGGCATCAGTATCCCTTCCTCAATCCATCGGTCGACTTCCTGCTCAAACTCCTTTCTCGCCCCTCCTCTAAGCGAATTTGTGTAGCACGCCACCCTGTTTGTCAGCGATGGCGCTTGATGTTTCCATGCCCACTCCACCGTCCACCGCTCTCCGTCGAATTCGGCTCGGAAGTCCTGATCTTTGATCGACAATTTTCTTTCCTCCCCGGCCTTGTTGATCCCTCTGGGGGCGTTCTCCGTCACCGCGCACTCAGCTAGTCCGAACCTCACATTGTCACATGTGATGGTAACACCTCCAAGGCAGAATATAACATCGATTCCAATGATGGCTTGGACACCAGGCACCAGGCGATCAGTGACAATTGCATGGACCCTCATCCGACGTTCAGCAATATCAATAGTGACGGTCTTCTTCCCTCGACACTTCACTCGCGACCCATCGAATGCCACTACTTCACCCTTCCCTTTCCATCTTCCGACCAGGGTAGTGTGCACCATGGTAGTGGTGCAGCCAGTGTCAATCAGGGCCATAATTTCCCGTCCTTCCACCGCAATCTTCTGTTTGGGCATTTGCTGCGGGTGCGCCTCTATTCTCGAATCGGGGCGGCCGCTGGCGCGTCAGCCTCCCCTCGCCAGTTTCCCGAACTTGTGCATTTTACCGCTAAATGGCCTCTTCGATTGCATTTGTAACACACTGTCCGTTGCAAGAACTTCCTGCAGTCTCTTCTCATGTGTGGTCCCCCGCATTCGAAACATGCGATCCTCGGGTTTGGCAGATTCCTGCCCACATCCTGCTGTACCGTTGCTGTCGTTCCTCCAGGCTCCATGGGCTGGGTACTCACTAAAATTTTCGCAGTTCTAAGCAGCTCACTCACATCCAGCGTCTCCACCCTCGGTACCTGCTGCAACCTTTTCGATATTTCTTCCGGGAACCCGGTAACAAAAGTCATCTTGACTACGTGACTCGTGGCATGTCCTCTGATGCCCGACAACTCAACCAATCTCCTTATCTCATTCGCATAGACATCCACAGATTCACCAGTCCACCTCTTCTCTTTCAACTTATTAAAGGCCTCGAAAGGCCCCTCTGCGAAAGCTTCGATCAGTCGACCCTTGATGGCGTCTGCATCACCCTGTTCCCGCTCGCTGAGCTCCAAATAGAGGGCCAGTGCGTCCCCTTCCAGAAACAGTGGTATTACTGCGGCCACATCATCCAGCTTCTGAATCCTTGCTACAAGGTCCACTTTTTTAAGCCACGCCACCACATCACCGTCGCCATTAAAAGGCTTAATCATATTGCTTAAACCTGCGTTGGCCATCACCGAAATAGCTTGACGTAAAATGGGGGGGGGGGGTCACCTCAAATACACAAACGGAATGTTCAAGAAAGATTATCGCTACAGTCCTCTGTCTCTTCTCTCTTGGCTGGCCGGGAATCATCTCCCAGCACCCAGAAATGAACATCTTTTATAGGTTCCATCTTCACGCACACACGAGATTATGCGAGAATGGACGAAATAAAAATGCTGGCCGCCATGTTTGTTCTTCCTTTTCTTCGCCTGTACTCACTCGCTGAGCACCCACGGTAAGACTTCTCTTTCTTGCTTCTAACCACAGGAATTACAGAAGTTAAATTTAGTCTGTTCAGTACTAGGTTAAAAAGTCCTTATATTTACTTGGAAATCGCCGCATTCTGGACGATCTCCGCACTGACTCACAGGGATTTTTGTTCTCAGCATCCACATCGTGGCTAGTATGGATATGTTCAGGATCAGGTAAGGGATTCTTCTCCTCCACGTCGATATTGTTTTTGTCAGGTGGCGGTTCTTTACGGGCTTCAGGGCTTGCAGTATTGTTTTCATCGTGTTCGTCTTCTTGGCTGGAGGAGTTAGGGGCCAGGTCTCGCACATTGACAGTAGTTTCCGCACACGAGGGTAGTCGTACATGAGCATAGTAGGGGTTGATGTCTAATAGGGTAGCAGGGGTTACTGGAGGGTCGAGCTTACTGGACTTAGTAGTGTTTCTGACATATACTGGGCCTGGTTTCGCCCAAGTGGGAACAGAAGTTCCGGAGGAAGATCTACGACTATATTTGAACATTCTCTCATGAGGAGTCGTATTGGTGACAGTGCATAGTAACGACCTGATTGAATGGAGAGCGTTTGGTAGTATATCTTCCCAATGAGGCAGTTTCATGTTGCTAGAGTGTAAGGTCGTTTGGATGGCCTTCCATAAAGTTCCATTGAACTTCTCAACTTGCCCGTTACCCTCAGGGTGATACCTACTTGTTTTAGAGGTGGTGATACCTTTGCCACGTAAGTAATCTTTGATTTCTCCTGCAAGGAAGTCGGCAGCCCGGTCAGTGTGTATCATATCGGGCATGCCAAAAATAGCAAATAGTTGGTTTAGGCAATGGATCACGGTTTTACTAGTCATATCCTTACAGGGGAAGGCAAAGGGAAAGCGAGTATATTCATCAATTATGGTGAGTAAGTATTTGTTACCACGTACAGAAGTAGGTAAAGGGCCTTTAAAGTCGATGTTTAGTCGCTGGAAAGGTAGTATAGCCTGTATGAGTGTTCCTTTGTTACAACTGGCAAATTTAGGTTTCAAATACTGACAGGAGGGGCACGAGTCTGTTATGTTTTTAATTTGTTCTAAAGAGAAAGGAAGGTTTCTTGTCCGGATGAAGTGGCTGAGTCGCGTGACTTCAGGATGGCATAGTGTAGCATGCAAGTCGCGGAGGTATTGCAAAGTGTGCGTTAATGCAGAGATGCGAGAAAACGTATCAGCAGCTGTATTTTCCGTTCCTGGGCGGTAAGTAATGCTGAATTTGAATTGTGATAGTTCGATCCGCCAACGACATATCTTATCATTTTTAATTTTTGATTTTCTCTTATTATCGAACATAAAACTGACGCTCTTTTGATCTGTAATAACTTTGAAATGTCTCCACTTTCGAAGAGCTTCGACAATCGCAGCAGCTTCTTTTTCGACCGCGTGATGTCTAATCTCGTTCGGGCTTAGTGTCCGAGAAAAGAATGCAACAGGTCTACCCTGTTGGTTCAGCGTAGCAGCAATGCAGTATTTACTGGCATCAGTTTCCACTACAAATTCTTTGTCTGGGTCAACAGTTATAAGGGTGGCATTACTTAAGTCGGTCTTCAGCGTCTGAAAAGAATTTAGAATAGACAGGAGTAGTGGAAACTCCCTGTTATGGTTCAGCGGCAGTATCTTATCAGAAAAATTTCGAATGAATTTACTATAGTAAGAGAACATACCAATTATTCGTTTTTGCGACTGTAAATTTAGAGGCGGTGGCATTTCAAGGAGTGGTTTTAGCCTCAAGTAATCAGGAGTAATTTGGTTGTTCTGGATTGTGTACCCAAGAAGTGTGATAGAAGTAGTAGAAATGATGCTCTTAATTTGGTTGAGTGTGATGTTGCATTTTTTTGCTACATTATAAAACCTTTGAAGGTTGTAATCATGTTCTTGTTGATCCTTTCCGCATATCGTGACATTGTCTACATACACAAAAGTATCTGTTAACTTTTATCTTTCTACAATGCCATCGATGCATCTTTGAAAGGCACTCACTCCGTTAGTGACTCCAGAAGGGATACGAGTAAATTGGTAAAGTTTTCCATTTACTTGAATGCTGTGTATTTCCGATCGGCGTGACTAATTGGGATTTAATGGTAGCCAGACTTCAGGTCAAGTGTTATAAAAACGTTGTATTGAGCTTTGTCATCAATCATTTTAGTAATGTTAGGCATGGGATAGGCATCTAGTTCTGTAAATCTATTTATGGTGTCGCTGTAGTCGACCACCATTCTTTTTTTTTGATTCTCGTTAGAGGTCACTAAAACTTGGGCTCGCCAAGGAGATATAGAGGGCTCTATTATGCCTTCCCTCAGCATTCTGGCAGTTTCCTCTTTAATAAAAATGTTGTCAGTGAATGAGTGACGACGAGATTTGGTGGCAATAGGGGTCGTCCGAGTAGAAAGATGAGAGAAGAGGGGAGGAGGAGAAATTTGTATACATGGAAAACTGTTACTCTTACCCATCGCTCCAATAACAAGTTCTTCCCTGGGACCGTCGAATTTCAACGTCACAGTTTTATATTATTTTAGAAGGTCTTTTCCGACAATCATATCCGTGAACAGGTCATGGCGTGGTGGTTTTTACCGTTTAGAGAGATGTCAGCAAGAGTTTCGCCGATGATTTTAGCATGATGATTCGGGTCCGCCAATGCTACGGTTTTCAGTTTGGGGATAACAAAAAGTTTCAGCTTTCTTGCTGTATTTTTGCTAATGAACGTCCCCACGCTGCCGGAGTCTACCATAGCATTCACTACCTGCCCATTTATTTCGCATTTGGTGTAGGTGATGTCTTTGCACCCGTTCCTAGTCAGGAGAGATTGAGTGGGGGGGGGGGAGTCCGGGTCGTACAACACAGCAGCAGGAGAGGAGGATGATCTACATACCTTAGCCCAATGGCCATTTTTTTACATTTTCTACACTCGGCATTACGCGCAGGACACATCGCCCGTGCATGCCGTGTGTTCCCACAGAAGAAACAAATTCCTTTTTGTAATGTATTTCCTTTTACAGCGGCTAAGGGAGTTTCTTCTGGTTGAACTACGGTAGCTGTTACGCTCGGGTGGTAATCGAAGCTGGCCGTATGCTTCTCCGCTTGTTCTAGGGTCCTAGCCACTGTAAATGTCTCTTGTAGCGTCGAGAAAGGTTTTTCAAGTAGGCGCTGACGGATAGACGAAGACGAGATGCCGCTAATGAACGCGTCCCGTCCCGTATATATTGTTTTTTGTTTTCCTCGGCACTTACCGCTTGAAATTCGCAAGATTTAGCGAATACTTCCAATTGTTGCATGAACTCGTCGATGGTTTGTGTCGGTTTCTGTTTACTTGTCAGGAGTTGATGTCTGTTAAATACAATGTTTGTTGGTTTCATATAAATAGCGTCTAGCGTTTCTATGGCGCCGTTGTAATCCGTGGCGTCGCTTATAATTTCGAAAATTGTCACCGAGACAGAATTGATCAAAGCGAAAAGATTTTGCGCATTGTTTTCGATTTGGCCGTTATTTAACGTGCGTAGATAGTATTCGAATGTTAACTTCCAATGTTTGTATATTTTTTCTGAATTCGGAGCAGTTGGTTCTGTGTTAAATCTGTCTGGCCGCAATAATTTGTCCATTTTTTTTTTTAATTTTTTTTTTTATTTTAAGTTGATAAAATTGAAATGATAAAAGAAGAATGAATAAGAATGCCTTTCGTAAAGGTTTTATCAGCTTAAAATATATACACATGTTTGGCAAAATCAATATGGCAGAATCCTTAGTTCCGGCCAAGGGGAATAACTATGATTCATTTCCTGAAGAGTTACAGTAATTTATTATAACAGCATAATTTTTGATTTTTGGACTATTTACATGATAACATAATTTTTGATTTTTGGACTATTTACATGATAACATAATTTCTCTTCACATTATTCTGAAAGCGTGTGGAGAGAGTTTATGCTATCCCAAGAATAGCAAATGTAGTCAAACGCAACTTCATTTCTTTTCTTTTTTTATGGCTCGGGCAAGGTCAGGTAGTCCCACTAGTATATATAGTCTAGCAGGAAGACCAATGTTGACCGGGATTCATTAATGATCAACGAATGTTTCACACTCATATTTTTTGTAGAAGTGTAAGCCACTTTGAGCTTCAGATGGTTCGCTGTTACACACAAGTCCTGGTAGGTGACTTGTTTGTAGTAGACAGTTCCACAGAACAAAATATTCTTACCTGTCGAAACCCGGGAAAGAACATGTGAAATTGCACCAGAAAAGGTTTAATATTTATGAAGCAATTCTGGTTTCTGATTGGTTTGTAGCAGAACGTGAATTAATTTGATTCGTCAGTTCTTAGCAGCATCGTTTATAAATAGAATCGTCCGACTGTGTGGGATCATACCCCATTATAGGAACCTCTTATGATGGGATGTCTCCCAGCGGCTTCGGCTGCAGGGAGACAGGGTAGTACCAGTCAAGGATTCGTCACTTGACACTCAGCCCAACAGGTGAGGGGCCGGGAACCGGCCCAGCACCTGTTGGACTGAGGTACACTGCCTGGGTAATACCTAGGAGGTCCACCCTCCCAGGCCTTGCCACCGGGCTTTCCGGTGGGGCAAGTTTATTGCTTGCTGCCTGAGGCGCCCCGACCGGGGAATGCCGACGGGGTTACTCGGGCAATTTTTAAAATTGCAGGAGTGCCCCTTCTTTAGGGGAGCCTGCGGGGTTCCCACTTTCCAGGCCTTGTGCCAATATTGCCGATGTGGGCGGCAATTAAATAACTACCCCATTATAGTAACCTTGAGTCTACACTGCCATTATTTTGTAAGTCTATTATCTCCTCTCTGTCTTTTTCCTTTCCTTCTTCTTCACCGAGTCGGATTTTCTTTTTTTCTTCCACTCGACGTTTTTTTTTTCCTTTTTTACTGTTTTTATAACAGTTTGTTTGAACTTTTTTTAACCGTTTTTTAACGGTTCGGCTATGACCGCTGCTGCAAGCCAGACGCCCATTATTGTTGACACCATGGAGCAGGAAAGTGCCACACCTTCTTTGCTTTACAGTTGGTCTAAACCCCCCAAAATTGACATTGACGTTAAGGACTTCGTGGAAAAGGCAAAACAATGCCTGGAACTCGTCAACGACACCGGCTTAATTGTCAACCTGCCAAAATTAGAGGAGATTAGAAGAAAGTGCCTAACACTATTTGTTGTGGACAGGAAGACTAAAAAGGTTATCAGAGCAACAGCAGACATCGTCATCAACCTCTTGGCCACAGCAGGAGTTAGACCCTTACGCATCATTAAATGTAAGGGTTATAATACCTGGAGCATTCTTCTGAACTCTCCTGAAGAATGCATTACAATATCGCAGAAAGAAATAATTACAGCGCAATACATTCTGAGGACCGAATATATGGGGAAACGACAAACCACGGTTTCAGTTTTTCACGTCCCACACCACATTGAAGGAGAACATCTCGACGCCTTCTTTTTGAAATTTGGAGAAATGGTATCCGTCCAAGTTGACGAGTTACATGGAATATGGCCTTTGACATCCTCCTCGATAAAGAAAACTTCACAAACATTCCTTATTTCATAGAAGTAGGAGAAGAAAAATTACCCATTCTAGTAGCTGGCAGCAGACCAACTTGTTGGAACTGTAGTGAAATTGGGCATCTGACATCGGAATGCCCTTTAAAGAAACCCACACCAAACCCCAAAAGACTCACCGGACAACACCTGGGAAGCACAACCACCATAAGCTTTCCAAAATTTACCAACAACGAAACAACCCCCGATGAACCATTCAGAGGAGAACCTTGGCAGATCGCCCCCGGAAAGAAAACCCCTGGACGCCTGAGCCTCGAGCAACAGAGAGAGCAAGCCATGCTCAAAAAAGACCCGGGCAAAGAAAAATACCTTGAAATCGTCAACCTAAAAAAGAAGCTGGACTCTCAAAAGAAACAAACACCCCAATCCCCATGCAAATCACCTCCACCAAAAAACATAAGATTGACAACTCAGTCCCCCACTATATCAAAAACTCCTTCTCCTTTCAAATCACAAATCCCATCTCTCCAAAAACGTCCAAACTAACACCACTAAGCCCCCTCAAGAAATACAAATCCTCCACTCCTGTTCCAGCCACCTCTAAGTCCCCTCACAACACTCCTCCTGCCTCTCCTGAAAAAACCCTACTGACCCTACTAACATGGACACTACCCCCGCTACTGAACAAAAGAAAAAACCCTCTACCTCCCTGGAAAGGATATCTGTATCCTTAATACAGCCGCTATTAATAATAGCAAAAACCTAAAAGGCCCGGACCTAGGCAAGTTAGCCGATATCAGGAAGGTAGCTAATAGACACCCCCACCAACTTCCCCAATGCAAGATGGGTTTTAACCATAATAAGAAAAAGAGAAGAAGCCAAGGACCTATGGCAAATGCTGGAGGAGGCAAACAAGACCTTTAATCTTTCCCCTCCCCTGGTTATTTTTAAAGACTCAGATATAAGAAGTTTAAAAAAATGTTGTGTTGGGAGGGTCCCGGTAAAAATGCACCCCTCCCTGTATAGGATAGTAAAACTAACCTATCCCCTGCATGTCGGCGGTATCTCTCGTGACAGACTCATCGATACTGCGATGGGTACCTATTCCCTCACGAGAGCTGTCGGCACGCTCACGACCGCGATGTTCGTTTCTGGTTCTCAACCCTAAGGCACAATCATGGATCTCAAGCTTGCAAGTGTGAATGTCCGAGGGCTAAGGGCCGACTCGCGAAAATGGCGCTTGAGTTTGGACCTGCAGCACCTCGGAGTGGATATTTGCTGTGTGCAGGAAACCCATTTTATTCCTGGTGACCATTTACGTGCGCTGTATAAGACCTTTAATGATTATTCAGCATACTTTAATTCTCACTCTAGAGGGGTCTCCTGGCTAGTTAAAAGGTCTCTAGATGCGTCGTGTGACCCGTGCTATATGGATCCGGAGGGAAGACTATGTGTTTTGGATGTTACCATAAAGGGTAGGGCATTACGTCTTATTGGGGTTTATGCGCCCAATAGCCACGTTGAGCTGGCTGCCTTTTTTCGGCGAATCGAGCAGTTCATGAATACTTCTCGAATGGTTATCTTAGCGGGAGACTGGAACGCGGTCCTGGATCCCGAGTTAGATCGTTTTGGGTTACCTTCTAGGGGTACTAACAGAGATCGGGATGCCGTTTTATTTCGTGAATTTGTGGATAAGTTTGATCTTATCGACAAATTCCGAAATGAAAAGCCCCGTGACTTAGTGTGGACTTGGACAGGTAGACGCGGCTCTGGTTCGGTACATCTCTCGAGCTATATCGACCGGTTCTTAGTTAGGAGAGTCGATGTAGGAGTATTGAATTGTCCAAGTTTCCACAACATAGTTTACTCGGATCACAAACTTGTCCGTGGACGGGTAAACTTAGATAGACCTAAGCCTAGATTAGCCGGTTACTGGAAGCTCAACACGTCGTTATTCGATGTGAAGGGCTTCCGGGAAGGGCTATTACTAACCATACAGCGGGAACTGACGGGGGCAATTATAGGGAATAGGTGGTGGGTAAAAATTAAGGAAGCCATTAGGTCCTTTTCTGCCAATTTTAGCAAACGACTCAACCTAGAATCTAGGGCAGCTAAAGCGACACTAGAATCTAGATTAGATCGGGCGGTGGAGGAGGGGGATAGTACTAGCGTTAATTTAATTAAGGCTCAGCTTGCCTCCCTTACTGAAAAGGAGCACCAAGCTTTAGCGATTAGGGCTAGGTTAAAAAGAATGCCCCAGGAAGCAACAAACATGGCCGCTGAACTGCATGCAGAGGAGCTGAGGCAAGCGGCCGATAGGCACATCGCTCGTGTCACATTGCCGGACGGGCGTACCATGACCACAAACCAGGGTGTGCTGGAGGTGTTTAGATCTCATTTCCAGGAGCTTTTTTCCATGGAACCCGGTCTGTCATTAGAACAGTTCGACACCTATTTGGCTGACTTTTGTCGTCTTTCGACGACCGAAGCGGCTAGGTGCGAAGGTGGCATAACGGAGGATGAAGTCATTGAAGCCTTAAAGCGGGTCGGCCTTAATAGGTCTCCGGGGATCGATGGTCTGCCCTACGAAGTGTATTTGAGGTTGTCGCACATCTTTGTCCCTTTGCTGACGGTTTTATTTAACTCATGCTTTAGGAACGGCTCAATCCCCAAGTACTTTACCATGGGTGTGATAAAACTTGTTTGTAAAAGCAAAGATGGTGGGGATGGGTTAGGTAATTTCAGGCCCTTAACGATGCTTAACGCGGAGTTATAGATTTTGGCCAAGATTCTCGCAAATCGTCTGCAGCTTGTCCTGGCTCGTCTAGTTAGCCCCGAGCAAACGTGTGCCGTGAAGGGCAGGACAATCCAGGATAACTTGCACACGATACGCCTGATGATAGAAAAAGTCGACACTGAGGCCGCGCTGATCAATTTAGATCAGTCCAAAGCCTTCGATAGGGTTGATCATCAGTACTTGGGGGCTGTTTTGTTGGCGGCCGGTTTTGGCCCGCAATTTCGCTCGTGGGTTCATCTTCTCTATGCTAACCCCACGGTGATGGTAGAAGTAAATGGGAGGAGGTCGAGACGCTTCAGTTTGTCACGTTCTATTCGTCAAGGGTGCCCGTTATCACCCATGCTGTACGTGCTTGCTATAGAGCCATTTCTGCGCAAGCTAATGGTGAACCCGGTCCTACGCGGAATCACTTTGCCAGGTGTGGATGCCCAGGTAAAGTACTCCGCCTACGCCGACGACGTAACTGTGCTTGTAACGAGCAGTGCTGAGATTAGTGTCGTCGGTGTAGAAATCAGATTGTATGAAACGGTAACAGGGGCCAAAATTAACTGCGACAAGTCTTCGGGTTTGTGCATCGGTACCTGGAGGGGTATGCCCCTTCAGGGACCCTTTAATTGGAGCGACGGGCCTTGCAAGATACTCAGCGTCTGGTTTGGTCCTGACCTCCAGCTGGAGAAAAATTGGTCGGAGGTTCTGAAAGCGGTCCGATCCACAGCTGCGCTGTGGATCAGTAGAAACCTTTCATTAAAGGGGAGAGCGGAGGTGTGTAATACCCACATCTATCCAATCTTCATTTATCGTCTATCAGTGCTTCCAATCCCGTCAGATACACTGCTTTATCTGCAGAGGGCTCTTTTCAACTTTCTTTGACTTGGAAGGGCCCCTATGGTCTGTCGCGATGTCTGCTACCTACATCCTTCTGAAGGCGGTCTAGGTATGCCAAACGTGGAGATTCGGCTCCACACATTACGGCTCTACTACCTGGATCGAATGTGCACACAAGATAGGGAAGACGGTGCCCTCTGGATGGAGGACACCAAGAAAGCCTTTCCAGCTTTGAGAGGGGTCCATGAGTCCCGGGGGGAGCCACACAGGTTGCCCCGAGGTGAATGCCCCTTCTACCGCGAGTGCCGGCGCACGCTAAAGTTCCTCTTAAGAGTTAAGGAAAGCCTCTCCAACGCTCTGCTGTTGTCCCGAAAGGCATTATATCGGGTACTAGTGAGGGGATCCGTAAGGGATGTTATCGGTGAGGGGCTCCCTTTGACGAAGGGACAGCTCCGCTCAATCTGGCCTTGGGCGGGATGCCTCACTAATGACGAGGCATCCTTGACCTGGTTGGTAATTCGGGATGCTCTCTGGGTCGGTAAGAGACTTCACTCAGCTGGCTTGGCAACTTCGCCTATTTGCAAGCGATGTGGCGATGAGGTCGAGACTTTATGTCACGCCTTCGTCTACTGTCGCATCGTGGTGCCGCTGATTGAGTCTGTTACAGGTCTCATGGTTCGCATACTGAACATATCGTCATTAACTTTGGTTCCTATCAATGTATGTAGCAATTGGGCTCCGACAACGGATAGGATTAGAAAAGAATTGTGTTTGACCTTGCTAGCAGTTATGAGAGGTGTTATTTGGAAAACACGTATGACAGTGGTCTACGGATCTGAGGACTTCGCTCCCCTCGACCTTATACGAATCTTCCGTTATCATTTGAGGAGTCGTATCAAGGCCGAGAGAGTTAGACTCTCTTCGTCAGACTTTGTTGAAAGGTGGGTGTCAGTTGCGCGTGTGTGTCGGGTGAGAGAAGCAAGTCTTGACTGGTTCTTGGATGTCCCTTAGGTAAAGAATTTTGAGTAACAAAAACGAACGTCAGCTCCGACTCGTTTAAAGTCAAGAGTAGGTCCCGGTTAAGGCAAGATTAGAACAATTTTCTAGGCTCTTGTGTTCATAACCTAATTAGTGTGTGATAGAGACCATTAGGCCCTTTTTAAGTTTGTCCCGTTTTTTCTTTTTTTTTTTTTTTTTTTTTTTAGCCCCATTCCCTCCCCAATTTAGGTGACAGATCGCTCGATTCGCCAGAGATGCGGGTCTCCTTTCGAAGTTTTCGTAAGAGGTGTGGAAATAAAGCGTTCTGACCCGCATCACCTTTTCGACTGTCGAATCAGCGCACCTGCCACAGTTTAGTAACAGGGGGGTCTTTTGTTACTAACATTGTATATATCATTCTTTTTTCTGTATTATAAAATTTTTATATCCCAAACCCCCCTTTTTTCTTATGGGTTTTAATTAGTTTATCATGGTATGATGTTCTTATGGTGAACGACGAAGGATGTATACGCTGATGGATGTATAGTATGAATGTGGTATTGTGGTGAAAGTAGAGTAAATGTAGGAACTAGTTAGGTTAGATTAGTTAGCTTTAGTCAAAGAAGACCGCCCTTCCCCCTCCCCCATGTTCGGCCTTGTGCCAAATTTTTCTGAAAATTTTTTTTTGTAAATATTTTCTGAAAACAAATATATACCCCATTATAGTAACAAAATATTGCAACATCCTCCCTATTTTTTTATAATGGGGAAGTCCCTTGTGTTTGTTCTGCTCAAAAATAAATATATATTTTTATATTTACTTAGACATAACAAAAATTAGAAATCATTTGGGTCTTAGAATTTTAGCATTTAAAAAGACGCCATTTTTAATTGTGTTCAAACGTCAAAAAGGAAAATTACAAAGATTTTTTTTTTTTTTCTAAGCAAAAGTATTAGTAGGTTAAAGTGTTAATACAAAATAAAATGGATACAGTTTAACGTCTTGTCCAGGACTATTTTTCTTTTCTTTTTATTTTTTATGTATAGAAATCTATATACTGAGCATTATCCCTAGGGTTTTCCGCTGATATTCATGCAAAAAAGTAATAGCCTTCTCATAAGTGGAACTTCGCTGGTCTGTATTTTTAATATATAGAAATCTATATACATACAGGGCAGTGAAAAAAAAAAATTATTCAGTCGAATTCACCAACAAGTTTTGAGAAAAACGTTGTAGCTTTATCTCGTTTTCTACGAAATGGCATTTTATATCCATATGCCTAGATCTTTCGCTTGATCATCCGTGCTCTGTGCTAAGACTGTACTGGCTTGATTATCACAATGAATTACCACGGGGCTTGTAATCAATTCTGGCTCTAAAATAGTCTTCAGGATATTTTTAAGGTAGAGTGCTTCCTGGGTCGTGTGTGTGATCGCGATAAATTCTGCTTCACACACATAGAGAGAGATACAATATGTTGCTTTTTAGATTTCTATGAAATAATAGGCCCATTTTCTGAGAGTCTGAAACAATATCCAGATACACTCTTGCGATCCTCGTCGCTTGCCCAGTCTGAATCCGTAAAACCTTCTAATTTTAGGGGATTTCTTGATTTTCTAAATACTAACTTCTGTTCTTTAGTTCCTTTTAAATAACGTAGGCCTTGTTTAGCTCTGTCCAAATCCATCATTTTCGGTCGTGATAATCTCTGTGACAGTTTCGTTACTGTATAGCATACGTCGGGCCTGGTTGCAGTCATCAAATATATAAGACTACCCATAATTTTGCGATATTGTGTCATTCATTATTTCAGACTGTGTGTATACTTTTTATTAATATCATTTTCGACCGGTGCAGAGCGTTTCTTGCACTCTCCCATTCCAAATTTTAATAGTATTTTGTCGATGTACCTCAATTGAGTCATCGTAACAAGTCCTTTGCTTTGAGTAAATTTTATCCCCAGAAACCAGGATATTTTGCCAAGATCAGTCATTTGGAATCTTTTACTTAATTTGTTCTTAACATCAGTCAACATTATGTCACAATTTGATGCGATTAAAATATCCTCGACCCACAAAACCAAAATCAGTAGTTTATCGTCTTTGTGTTGGGTATATAAACAGGGGTCTACAGCGCATTGTCTAAATTGTTGTTTAATAATATAATCATGGAACACTGTGTTCCAACACTGAGCACTCTGCTTTAGACCATATAATGACTTGTTAAGTCGCCACACGCTATTTTTATGTTTCATTATAAATCCCTATGGAGGGGTAATATAAATTTCACAGTCTATTGGGGCATTTTCCACTGAATAGCAATAGTCGATTTGATAATCTTCTATATTGTCGACCACAAAAAAATCAGGTCGTCTTCTATTTCTTTTTGGGATATCTCTCGACTTTTATCATCATCATCATCATCATCATCATCATCATCATCATCATCAACACTCGTCTCCGTCATATTTATTCTTTTCGTTTGTTCTAATTATTTGGGGTAATATAATTCCATCCTCTTTATATGACGGGTTTTCGTCTTTACAATTAAACGTGTCTAAATTTTACACACCGGATTCTTTTTATTTTATGTTTTCGGGAAAAAATATTAAATTGGCTGGACTGTTTTTGTATCCAAGAAATATACCTCTGTCAGCTTTAATATTCAATTTACTCTTTTTCTCTATATATGCGAAGCAAGTTGAACTAAAATATATGCATTCTGCTTAAATTTGTTTTTGTTTTTTGTTTTTTTTTTACCGCAGAAAGATTCATATGGAGTTTTAGATAGTGTTTTGTTAAAACACCTGTTGCGTATATAGGCTGCCGCCATAAGTGCATACGTCCAGAGGTTTTTAGGGAGTTTTGATTCAATGAGTAGGCATCTTGCCATTTCAAAAAGTGTTCGCCACGCACGTTCAGCAGTCCCGTTTTGGTGTGGCAATCTAGGAGCTGATGTTTCATGCCTGATATGATGGTTAATTAATAAAAGTTTAAAGTCTTTATAGGTGAATTCCGTACCGTTGTCAGAGCGAATACACTTGATTTCACCGTAGGGGGCCATGTCGGCTAGATATTTCTTAGTTGCTAGCAGGGTATTAGATTTATTCTTTAAAAAAATAAACCATTATTAAACCTGAATGGTCATCTACGAAATTCAACACATATCTATAATGTTCTCTGGCCATCGGTTCTACGGGACCATTCAAGTCACAATGCACCGTTGATAGGATTTTTTTTCTGGTATCTTGTATTCATAGTTTGTCATCTTCCCCTGCGTACAGATGTCGCAGTTGAAGGTTTTTGATGTTTGTATTTGCATTCCATCAACTACAATCGGCAACTTTTTGATATCAGGAATATTGCAGTGTCTAAGAATTTTATGCCATGTCTGTAGATCATGGAAGGCGGTTTTTGATGGGACTACGCCATTTAAATAATATAGTCTTCCATCCCCCCCCCCCCAATGTCTAATACAGTTCCATTCGGGCACACCAGCCCCGATTTATTGGGGCCAAAGTTTATATCTGCACATTGTCCCATGGCAGCCCGCATAGAAAATATATTTTGTTTAAATTTTGGGACCAGAAGAGCTCTCTCCTGAATACCGAAACACAGTTCACCCTTATTGTTCTTTAGCGAGATTTTCGCATTGGCTCTTTTCAAAAACGATATCATTGACTCGACTCCCGTCAGCCAGTTCTACAAAATGATTTTGTTGTGTTTTTTATTCCTGGCATGGGTATTTCTTTCTGGGTTATCACGGTGGTAAATGGCTTGATATCACTTGGTAATCCCTTAGGGACCACGGAAATTAACAGACTGTCACTTATAACTTCAGACATTTTTAAAGAATTTGCAGTTGTCTCGGCTCTTATAATATAATCAGTAATAGTTTCGGCTTCCATTCGTTTTAGAGAGGTCAGTTCAGTGTATAAAGAAATAATTTTGGGTTTTCCTTTCGATAAATAATGCTCTCTCAATATGTTTAATGCTTTGCAGCCGTCGTCCAGGGCTTCTCTCATTACCAGTGATAGACCTCAGTCATCTAAACACTGTATTAATTCCGCAAAGACAGTTGCGTTCTTTTCAATGAAGTCGGGGTCGTTTCTGTTTTCAGGTTGTGTTTCTAGTACTTTGTGTAGCTTTTGGATTCGTAGATATCCCAGAAATTTAACTTGCCACAATTCGAACTTTGATTCGGATCCATCGAAATAAAGACACACGCTGGGCGCATAACCTGTAGAAGTGTAAGCCACTTTGAGCTTCAGATGGTTCGCTGTTACACACAAGTCCTGGTAGGTGACTTGTTTGTAGTAGACAGTTCCACAGAACAAAATATTCTTACCGTGTCGAAACCCGGGAAAGAACATGTGAAATTGCACCAGAAAAGGTTTAATATTTATGAAGCAATTCTGGTTTCTGATTGGTTTGTAGCAGAACGTGAATTAATTTGATTCGTCAGTTCTTAGCAGCATCGTTTATAAATAGAATCGTCCGACTGTGTGGGATCATACCCCATTATAGTAACTGTAGAGTCGAAGAAAATGAAGGGAGGAAGCGCCCACGTGTCTGCGCGTCATGCCTTACCTTGGAACGCTCCTACGGTGTGCGTACGTGCATGGCCGAAACCCGGGAGAAATTCCAAAATGGCGCTGTCCTCATCTTGTAGATTGTGCGATCATCACTGGGCCCCACGTGACCGTTCTTTGGCTGCTGATTGGCCGAGGACGAATGCCGGAAGGATAAAGGGAGTGTGTTTGGAACATGGGGGTGTCTTTTCTAGGATCGACGTCAGTGTGATCGTATCGGTGAACTGCTGCAGCTTTAAGAGTACCTTAGTGTGTGTGTGATTTTTTGGGACTTGCTCGTCTGCTGACTTTACAGGACTTTCTTTTCTGCTGATTCTACAGGACCTGCCCTTCTGCAGAACTTGGAACAAAACTTCAAGCCTCTTCTTTCTTTTCACACGTAGTCGCCTAAAAAGGTAGAATCCGACTTACTTGTGAAACGGCTTTAAGCTATTTCGGCGAAATGGGGGAAAAAATTGACCTCAAATTAATACCGGAGTTTGATGGATCAACCCCGGTACTTGACTGGGTGGAAAAGTTGGAGTTACATTGTGTTTTGTCTGGCGTAAAGAACTTCGAACGTGTTGTCCCTCTGCGCTTGTCCAGCGGCGCCTTTGCCGTGTATCAACAGCTCAGCCATGAGGGCAAACAGGACTACGAGACAATTAAGGTGGCGCTGTTCAAGGCGTTTGCGTTTGACCCCGCCACTGCTTGGGAGCAACTTGAGGCAAGGACCCTACGTCCGGGCGAAATGGTCGATGTATACTTGGCAGAACTGACCAAGTTAACGGTCTTGTTTGCCCGAGCGGGCCTTAGCATGCAAATTCCTAGCAGGACTCCCGACAGAAGCAAAGCGACTATTACGAGCCAGCTCAAGTGCGGATTCGTTGCCCCTTAATGACCTAGTGGATCGGGCCAGGACTGTAATGAAGAATTATTCCGAGATGAGGGAACCGGTAATTGCTGCTGCCCGGTCCACGCCGAATGATAAGAAACCATATCAGGGACCCGGTCCACGTGGCGGAATCATATGCTACAAATGCAATGGACAGGGCCATATTGCAAGGAACTGCCGGCAGCAACTAACGGCCGTTCGCTGCTACCGGTGTAAGGAAGCCGGCCATATAGCTCAAGACTGTCCGGGAAACGGAACCGGGGACAAGGTGTCAGCATCAACCTCTTCCCCACGCAGAAATTAAATGAGACGCTGCCGATCGTTTCGATATATGTCAACGAAACACTGCGCTTAGCACTCCTCGACTCCGGGTGCTCCCGCACTATCATATGTGCAGATCTCTGCCACACTTGGAGAAAGAAGAACGTCTGAGTGACTACCATCAGTGGAGAGACGCGCACATGTTGCGGGGTGGGCAGCGTAAACATTCGGACGAAAAATGGAATCTCCGCTAACCTAGAGGCACTGGTGGTACCAGAAAAACCCCTGAGTTTTGACCTGCTCCTAGGATATGATGCCATCAGAGCTCTTGGTGGCGTCTACATAATGGCGACGGGGGCGGTACATTTTCAGGAGAAAGCCCCAGTGTGTGCTGCACTAAAGATCGACCAACCAGACTTCAGCGTCGAATTTGACGAGCAAAAGAGGGCCTGGACTGCCTCATGGAAGTGGTCAGAAGACCAAGAACCGGTCAAACTGCAAAATGGCATAACGGAATACCATGTGCCCGACCACATGAGGCCCGCGTATGAAGAAGAACTTCGCAGATGGATCGAGGATGGCTGGTTGATTCCCTACCCCTACAAAAAACTTGGACCCCCCCAAGGGTCTGATCCCATTAATGGCAGTTGCTCAACAGAACAAAGCAAAAGTCAGGCCGGTGATGGATTACCGAGAACTGAACTCATATGTTGATGCGTTCACAGGCGAGGCTGACGTGTTTGCTAGCAAACTGCAAGAATGGTGCCAGCTGGGTTCTAATGTGTCCCTGTTGGACCTTAGAAGGGCATATCTGCAGGTCCGGGTTAGCGAGACACTGTGGCCGTTTCAGACGGTAGTGTTTTCTGGTAGGAGGTATTGCCTCACGCGACTGGGCTTTGGGCTGAACATTGCGCCCCAAATCATGAAAACGATCGTCAATGCTGTATTGTCACAGGATAAGACCATAAAAGAGGGGACATCAGCATACCTTGACAACATATACGTGAATGAAGACGTTGTGCCATCATCATGTGTGAGGGCTAAGCTTGCCGAACTTGGACTGATTTGTAAGGATCCAGAACGCTTGGAGGATGGCGCTCGTGTTTTGGGGTTGAGCGTTCAACAGGAGCGAGGGACCTTGAGGTGGGGGCGCGAAACTGCAGTCCCCGAAGTGCCCCATATCCTCACGAGGCGGGCCATATTTTCCCTGTGTGGAAAACTGGTAGGACACTTGCCAGTATGTGGATGGACCCGGGTCGCAACAGCCAGCATGAAGAGGAGGGCGAGTGCAGTTACCAAAGGCTGGGATGACGAGACGGTGGACAATCTGTTGCTTCGCATGGTAAAAGAAACCATCACAAGAGTCAAGCAGGATGACCCCGCTAAAGGAGATTGGTGCGTCCAGGGAGACAGACTAAATGTGTGGGTGGATGCGAGCTCCCTCGCGATCGGGGCACTATTGGAGATGAACGGGTCTGTGATTGAGGACGCCTGCTGGTTGCAACCACTGGATGATGCCGCTCACATCAACCTAGCGGAGTTGGATGCGGCGATAAAGCGAGTAAATATGGCACTCCAGTGGAAGGTTAAAGAATTGTGCTTACACACAGATTCGCTGTGCGTGTACCACTGGATAGTTGACACACTAACAGGCAAAGCGAGAGTGCGCACCAAGGCGGCTACCGAAATGCTAATCAGACGAAGGTTGGGAGACACTAAGGAAGTTGGTGGAAGAGTACAACCTATCGGTGAACGCGGTGCTTGTCGCTTCCACCCGCAATCTTGCAGATAAACTCACCCGTGTGCCCCAGAGGTGGTTCGACGCAATGAAGAAAGAAGCCGAACCAGGATCGTTATGTGCTGCCTCTATTGAGGAGACGGATGAAATCAAGAGGGTACACCACGACACTGGACACCCCGGAGTGAGACGGACATATTATTTCGCACACTTAACCAACCCGTCAGTGTCCAAAAACAGAGTAGAATCAGTGGTCAAGGAATGCCAAATATGCCAGTCAATCGACCCGGCTCCCACCAAATGGCACAAAGGTCGGCTGGAAGTCGACGGGACTTGGAGCCGGCTGGGCATGGACATAACCCACTATGGTGGTCAGCACTTCCTCACACTAATCGATTGCGGACCGACGAGGTTTGTGATCTGGTGACTGTTAACAGGACAGGACTCGGCTAGTGTCATCCGCCAATTAGAGTCTATATTTTACGAGCGGGGGCCACCCGAAGAGATTCTCACGGACAACGACACAGCCTTTTGCAGCAGGGAATTCAGGCATTTCATGGACGAGTGGGGGACCCGGCTTAGACACAGGTGTGCGTATGTGCCGAGTGGCAACGGTATAGCAGAGCGGTGCCACCGAAGTGTGAAACGGATAGCAGCAAGGAAGCAATGCACGATTGCGGAGGCGGTATATAGGTACAATACAACGCCAAAGGATGACGCGACTGCTGAAAGTGCACCTGCTAATGCGATACATTGCTATCGAGTGCGTGTTAAGGGCATTGATGCCTGCCCGCCTAATCAGAAGAAGACGCAAGGACGGTACAAGTCAGGGGACACCGTCTGGGTAAGGCCTCCCAATAACCGATGCACGACCAGGTTCAGACAGGGATGGATCACCGGCATAATCGGTGAGCAGGCTGTGCTGGTTGATGGTGTCCCACGCCATGTAAGGGATGTCCGGCCCGCCCTTGATATAAACCAAATGGTGAACAGTGAAAGTAATGAATCATCCAGTGATGAAATGTGGATCCGGCCTATGGCTGAGAACCTCAGCACGGATGGCGATAGCTCCAGCACCACTTCTGAGAGCTCGGATGAAGATGAAGATGAAGCGCAGCCGGATGGTAGGACTGTGGACACTGACCCAGGTAGCTCGGAGGATGATGAAGTGCAGCCGGATGGTAGGACTGTGGACACTGACCCGGGTGGCACTGGTGGAGATGAAGAAGCCCAGCTAATCCCTCTCCGTAGGAGCGCCCGCATCAAGCGACCGCGGCCGCAATGCCGCATGTGTGATCTTGAGACCAGGGGGGGGGGGTGTAGAGTCGAAGAAAATGGAGGGAGGAAGCGCCCACGTGTCTGTGCATCATGCCTTACCTTGGAACGCTCCTACGGTGTGCGTACGTGCATGGCCGAAACCCGGGAGAAATTCCAAAATGGCGCCGTCCTCATCTTGTAGATTGTGCGATCATCACTGGGCCCCACGTGACCGTTCTTTGGCTGCTGATTAGCCGAGGACGAACGCCGGAAGAATAAAGGGAGTGTATTTGGAACATGGGGGTGTCTTTTCTAGGATCGACGTCAGTGTGATCGTATCGGTGAACTGCTGCAGCTTTAAGAGTACCTTAGTGTGTGTGTGATTTTTTGGGACTTGCTCGTCTGCTGACTTTACAGGACTTTCTTTTCTGCTGATTCTACAGGACCTGCCCTTCTGCAGAACTTGGAACAAAACTTCAAGCCTCTTCTTTCTTTTCACACGTAGTCGCCTAAAAAGGTAGAATCCGACTTACTTGTGAAACGGCTTTAGTAACAAAATATTGCAACATTTTTATCGTCATCGAATCGGTCAAATCGCCCATTTTTTAATTAAATCGACTGATTGCTTGTTCTATTTGGAGATCTATTGCAGTGCACCAGAAGGAAGTTTCACGTGCCTCCCCACAATGACTTAATCCACGATACATTGTAGTCTACATTGAACTGTGGAGAACCTACTGTTGATTTTATATGTCCGACCTTACTGCTTGTGCCGTGATAATGGCTTGAATTTAAGTTTAAAATGAAAAGGTCAAGTATCATGGTGCAATTGTGCTTTAAACAGAAACATTTATTTAGAACGCGTCCCTGTTATAATAAATTATCACACAAGCCTTTCAGGTTGTGTTGCAATAAAACTTATCGCATCCATTTGTCATGTAAGGTTGTGTAAGGTGTTAACTTAGGTCGCTATAATGATGTCATCTAGATATGCGGTGACGGTGTTCAGGTCGCTCAGCATGATATCCATGATTTGCTGGAATATCGCGGATACTACCTTTACCCCAAACGTGAGCCTTTCATATCTGTACAAACCCGGATGAGTATTAATACAGAGGAGGTTAGTGGTTTTGTTGTTTACAGGAATTTGTAAGTAAGCGTTTATATCTTATAGATCTAGCCAAAGATCGAGGAACATTGTCTTCATTCATTAAAAATCCAAACATCAAACCAAGAAAGGACAAAGACACAAGAAAGTCAGCTTCTACTCCTGATGTACGAAAAATTCGCTGTCACTTTATCAAACAGCCAGGCAGCAACAGTGCTGCTATATTTGACAAGGCTGGAATACTTTCCTTGTCCAGAAAGGCACGTTGCAATGTTTTAAACAAAATTGCAAGAAGCATTAAGCCTATAATTAAACCAACCTCATAAGGAAAAACGTTTGGCTTGGGCTCAGAAATATATGAAAAGCAGCTTTGAAAATGTTCTTGAAGTGTTCCTGGTTGAGGACAACAAAATTAAAGAAATAAAAAAAGGAATTCGTCTTTGCAAGCCAACAACCGCCAGGGTTGAGATCACCACTGTCACCAACCTTCGTCTGTCTGCCTCTCACTTACTTAACCTGTCAACATCTTTTATACATCTCCCCGCGTGATTTTGCGTGACTTCCACCAGAGCACACCTTTTAAAACTATAGGCGCCATCTTGATTTCTCTCTCTCTCTCTTTTGCCCAACCTCGCCTGACACACATGCGGTAAGACCTCTGTTCGTTTGATCTGTTTTTCCCTTTATTTTTCTCCTTTCCTTCTGCGAACTTTAAACAACAGTTCTTTTCACTGATGAGGCCAGAAAATCTTTAATGAACTAGATGGGTGGACCAAAGTTTGGAGTCCTCTTGGATTACCTAACCGTCATTGATTCAGTCGTCAACAGAGAGGTGGAGGTGTTATGTTTTGGGCTGAAATAATCTAATTGGACTATTTCGAGTGCCAGAAGGTGTCAAACTGACAAGCCAGTCTTATATTTTATTTTTAAATAAGCATTTATCACCATGACTTGATGACCTTCCATTGGTATGTCACTGCAAATTCATTTTTATGCACAACAATGCGCCATTGCACTCAGCCAAGGCAACGACATTCTACCTTAAGTCATTAAGCATTAATGTAGAAAATTTAATGATATGGCCACCTTTTTCTCCGGGTATAAACCCAATTGAGCAGCTCTAGTCTATAATAAAGATGAAAGTTTATGAAGGAGGTGTTCAGTTTTCGTCAAAGGATGAAGTTTGGAAGGAGATTTTGGAAGTTTCCTATAGCATCACATCATCTCAAATCCGTCGATTGACATCATCAGTTGACAAGATGCTATTCAAAGTGATTTTGAAACATGGGAGTTGTTGATAAATAATATATAATTAAACAAAATAATGTGAAGATCGTTCTTGTTTTTGGTTAATATTGTTACTGGATATATTCTTTATTCCATATAAATAGAAATATAAAGTTAGAATATTGTTTTATTACCGAAAATATACATTTTTGGACACTTGCAATAAAGTGACGCACATAAAATCACCAGAACATAGAAAAATTAGCATAACTTTCAAAATATTTGTTCAAAATCGACAAAAATCAAAGAAATAAGACACCTTGTTATGCTCTTCAAGTGTACCAAATTTCACTTCTCTACGTTTCATAGCAATTTAAAAATTAAAAAAATATTGACCTGCAATAAAACGATACACAGGGTTTATATTCGCAAAATAGATGCACCAGAATACATTAATACAAAAAGACGCTAAAAAGGAAACGCCTGAATACCAACCATATGGAAACTCTTATGAGCAAACATATCTATCATTCCCTAACTGCTCCCTGATGAACAAAACGGATTCCAGAAAGTATAAAAAGGGACGCACATAGATTAAATGATCCTGAAGGAGGTAAAAACATAAAACATAGATATGACGTAGATTGACTGCAAAAAGCCCACGACAGCATTACTCAAGCATGGAAAATTAAACTTTTAAGTATGTGCAAAATATTCGACAAAATTATTATTATTAAGATAGTAATGGGAACATGGTGACTGGAACTGAAAGCTGGCAGACAACACCTAACAGAGATAAGAATATAGAAAAGCATCTTCAAAGGAAACCCACTATTACTACCATAGCCATGATATGACTCAACTACATACTTAGAAAATGTGATGCTGGACACAAGTTTATAGACACAGAACAAAGAATAAATGTATGAATAATATGTATGAGTGATCTAAAGCTATTTGCATAAACCAAAAAGTTAGTAGAAAAACGGACAAAGATGACCAAAATATTCGGCCAGGATATTGAAGTGGAATTAGTATGGATTGCTGAATATGAAAAGGGGAAAACTAAAGACATAAGAAAGAATGGAATGGCCCAACCAGGAAAAGATGTGGCCGCATAATGAACATGAGACCTACAAATATTTGAGAGTTCTGGGATCAGAAAAAAATTCTGCTAGGAAAATCAAAGAAACATTATTTCTTGGTGGGCGTCCAACATTTTTTTCTGTTCTTCGCTGGGGAATATTGGTAATTGTAGACAACTTTTTTCTTTTGCCTAAGTGTTTGCAAGTAAGCAGGTTATTTTATTTTATTTTTTTTTTTATCATTGGGGGATTTTTGTAATTGTAGACAACCTTTTCTTTTGCCCAAGTGTTTGCAAGTAAGCCGGGGGGTTTTTCTGTTCATCGCTGGGGGATTTTTGTAATTGTAGACAACTTTTTAAAAGTGTGGGGAGGAGAGATATAAAAATTATTCTTCAGACAGAAGCAAAAATAAATGCTTAGCATTTTTGCTTTTATGTGAGAACTTGCCCTTTTTTTTTAAAGGAAATAATTGCCTCAGTGAACGCGAAGAAATAATAATTATATATATAATATATAATGTATACAATATATACAATAACATAAAATATAATGTATATAATATATACATTTCATATAATACATTATGTTAATACAACTATTCTCCCGAAAACGTCTTTTTCATAAGCGATAGAGATGTTCGAATGTGGCCAAAGACGATAATGATGACTTTGACATGTACGCAGCAGTAGTGAATAAACATTGTGATGACTTTAAGTTGTCTGAATTGACAGCAGACAATTTTAAATGCCTTATTTTGCACAAGTTTTAACCTAAGGAAAAGATGCGGAAATCAGGCGCAGAGTTCTTACGATGTTAGAAAACGAACCGAACTTAACACTGCAAAAATTGACTGAGGATTGTCAAAAAGTTGAAATAATAAAAAAGATGCGAGAAATATCGAAGCACGCATCGCAAATATAAAAAAATAACTGAGAAAAACCGTCAAGAAGGTACACAGAAAATTATCCCCAAAAGGCGGAAACCCCAAAAGCACTGAGCCCTTGCTTCAGATGTAGTGGTAAACACTGGGTCAAGAATTGCCTATTCTTTACAAAAAGATGCTAATAAGATGTAATAAAATTTGACATAAAAGCTCTCACTGAAGGAAAAATAAGAACAAAAGCCGTGTACGTAAAACAATAACTAGAGACATCGAAGATGAAACCCATGCAAATACGTAACGGTCAACATTCTCGCAAGGATATTAAATTTCAGTTAGACAGTGGATTGAATGTTTCAATAATAAATTTCAGAGCGGGGAAGAAATTACGAAAACCGACTATGCTAAGAACCAACAGAACTGCTTGAGTCTCTGAAAAATTAGGCTATTTACACAAAATCGAAAGCATTTCATTTGGATATCATGTAACAATTTAGCAAACATATTAAGAGAAGCATCAGCGATTTTTTTCGTTTTCACACGCAATGACCTCTTGTAGCATACACAGTACCACTTGGTCAATTGCATCCTCTTATCGATCCACACTAGTCTGATTTTTAATAAAGCTGCATGCATTCTGCAACTCGCTTGATTAGACCATTCTTGACTTACATTTCATTTATTTATCCAAACATCAACTTTCTGCCTTATTCCGCTATAATTTTAAGCCCACAGCAATTCTATTTTTTAACGAATCTGATGGTTTAACTGTGTTGACATGATCTTTCACCCTTTCTGCAGTCAACACTGTCTCGTCTATCAGTACATCATTGATATAAGAGCAGGTGGCTTTTTTCACTATCATCTTTGGTCAATAAGGTCTTAAGCTCTGCTTTCATAATTTTTGGTATGGAATTTAGTCCAAATCCCAACCTGGTCAAACAATGAATTTGACCCGTATATTCCAGAACTTGATACTACAGCTCCTTGTTCACATGAATTTGAAAGTAGACCGACTTTAAGTCTACTAATTTGGTTGCTCGTTCCATTTTTATCAACTCTCTCATGACTTATTCATCAATTCCATCTTTGATGTGGCACACCACATATTTGTTCAACTGCCGGAAATCTAACATTAACCTAACTTTCTTCTTAAACAACTTGAATGAGTGGTAAAATTCCTTTAGCTTTTCTTGACCATGCCATTAGAATTCCTGTATCGATCCACGTCTCCACTTCCTTCTCGAACTTCGGTTTTATCTCTCCTCTTAGGGTGCTTTTGTAGCAATTAATCCAATTTGGCAACACCTACCATCTACTTGTCATCAAAATAGACTCGGAAGTCCTCATCCTCAGTCTGACATGGCCTGAGTTTTGTTGGTTATTGGTCACATTTCTTGCCATTCTAGTTATGTACTGAGTGTCAAACTTCACTTGGGCCTTAGCAACTGTAGCTCCTCCCAGTCAGTCTATAACATGCAAACCCAGAATCATGTCGTTTACCACGACAAGTCTATTGAGCACAAACACGGAGTCGTAGTTTCCTTACCATGATTTTAACATTTGTCTTTCCATAACACTCCACTTCTCTGCGATCTATCGCTCTAATATTGCTGGCTCCATTCCAAGATTTGGCGACACTTATAGTTACTAGTGTAGTTGTACAGTACAGTACAAGCCTTCTTCCCGCTGACAGTAACCATTATCTATGGCAACAAACTCTCACACGCCCTTTCAGAATTAAAGGGGCGACTACTGGCACAATTTCACCCCTTTACTCATTTCCTTGAAGTTCACTTTAATAATTTTAATAATGTGCCCAACTAAAAACTAATAATGTCTAGTTTCGGTTTTTGACAATCTCTTATCAGGTGAGGCAACTGACATCTGAAGGATTTTCCAGTAAATTTTCGGCTCTGTCTCTTCAATGTCTGTCTCTCTCCACTGGGCTTGTTAGTGGTAGAAGTTGCAACTTCTCCTAGTTCACTACAATGTTTCGCCAGCATCGTGACATGCTTCAAAATTTCTTCTATCTCTATGGTTTCGATATTAATCAATCGTTGCAGTTCCATTGAGATTCGGCCAGGAAAACTACTTATGAAAGCCAGTTTAACAGTTTTGTCAATCATTTGTCGTGTATAGCCAGTCAATCCTCCGAGTCGCCTCATCTTAGCTGCATATATATCCACTAATTCTCCAGTAAAAGTAACTCTTCTGAGTTTATTACAGGCCTCAAAAGCACTCTCCGAAAATGCTGTATTCAATCTTTTCTCAATACTCTCGACGTCAGTCTGATTATTCTCTCCCATTTCCAGATAGATCACTAAAACATTCTCTTCTAAATACATTGGAATCAACGTTGCTATGTCATCAATATTTGCAGCTTCGCAACCAGCTTCAGCTTATTAAGACATGCGACTACATCACCTTCTCCAGTAAATGGCCTCAAGATATCAGTATTTAACCTCACTCGTTCTCCCATTTTCTCGATTTCGCCAAAGTGACTTGTGGTTTAATAGTCAATAGTTAACTATTCTACACTTTCCAAGTAGCGATTTCTGGAATGTAATTTGATACTCCGCTGTCAAAACTTGCTACTCCAAAACTCCAAGACTAATGCCGCCAAAACTTGCAGCTTCAAAACTTGATACACTTCTGTTAAAACTTACTACTCCAACATCAAAATCCAAACCGTCTGAATCTCTGAAAAATCAGGCTATTTATTCAAAATTGCATTTGCATATTAGGTGACAAGATTGCAAACATATAAGCAGAGGCAGCCGCCATTTTTTCTTTTCCTTTATATGTGCCAACGGACACTACAGGCAACCTAAAACAGGTTTGTACCAATTTTTAAGGTATATAATCACACCTTCTTTTGCTACTATTTTAGTTTAAGTTCTTCATATTTCTTTCCTTTGAGTTAGATTTCCCTTCTTTCACAGTTTTCTTTTCTCTTTCATCCTGTTTATATTTGTAGCTTATTTTTGAAGTTTGGTAGTCTGATGTTCCACAGAGGCTTTGCCTATCCATTATTTTCATTAGGTTTTGTATCTGCTTTTAGTTTCATGTTTACTGATTTTATCTCTGCATATCTTAAATTGTTTAGGTCTGTGATAATATCTGTTAGATGTATGGGAGGAGTCTGTTTACCTTTTCTATTATCAATTTTCGTTTATTTCACTTTTCATTCCTTAGAAAATATAGTTTTATCCTCGTACATAAATCATTTGATGTTTTCAACTTCTCTTGCTTCTTTCTCGGTTGGTTCTAGGATTTCGTTTTCTTTAGTGTGCTTGATCTCGGTGTTAATATTTTGACAGTCTTTTACCTGTAGGTTTTCACTGAAAGAAATTTAAACCATTAAAAAATCCTCATTTTTGTTGTTATTATTATTATTATTATTATTATTATTATTATTATTATTATTAAAGACAGATTTCTTTCTTTTGCAGATGTGGCTGGAATAAAAACTCAATTGAAATTGTCTCAATAAAAAACATCGTATTTGAGAAAAAGAAAAGGAAATTTCTAAAAGAAAAAAATAAAACTGGAATTTCCTCCGATATTTTATTACAACAGTGCACTAAATCGAGATACGAATTTTATTTTTAAAGTAAATATATATTTTTTTTTTACACGGTGGTCACCACTTATCAAGGCCCGGAAGCCACTCAGGGATAAGGGTTATTGCAAGTACAGTACTTTAGTGTGGAGATTTATTGAAGTGTTTACTTGAGGTGGCGGTTCATTGGGAATTTGTTTACGTTGGACTTGAAGACATCCAGGTTGTAGTCAGGTGGGAAGCAGGCAGACGGAACAGAGTTCCACAAGTGTACAGTTCTAAGAAAGAAGCTTTGTTCATGGAATCTACGTTTTGATTTAGGCACAGATAAAGAGTGGGGAAAATTTTTGACAGTAGATTCAGCTAGACGGGTGTTTTTCATGAAAAATTGGCGAGGGGAGACCAGAGATTGGAGTTCAGACGAGCACCTGCCATGGAAATAACGATAAAACAAGGATAGGCTCGCAACGTCTCTTCTGTGGGAGAGAGGTTGTAGGGAAGAGAAAAGGGCATCCCCCCCACTAAGCCACAAAGTCTATTTTTTACTCTGTCAAGGCAGGATACGCTGTTTTTAGCAGCTCCTGCCCAGATATGGCAGCAGTATTCCATCCTTGAACGTACTTGGCTTTTATATAGATAGAGAATTGCATCAGTAGTGAGATATCTTCTGAAGCGGTAGAAGGATCCCACCATCTTTCCAGCGACCTTGGCAACACGTGTTCCATTTCAGATCAGGAGTAAAGGTCAAACCCAGAAACTTGTCAAAACATGCTTAAATATATGTTTTATATTTGCATATAACTGCAAAAGTTTTAAAGATTTCCAATTATTTTCACACATTAATTATACGTTTTTATTTAATGTTTGATTCGCGTCGATTACGACTTCTTGTATAAATTGTTAAGCTGAAAACTTTCATCATGTGTTCACAGCAATGACTTGTTGTATGCTCCGACAATAACAGTGACTGCCAATTGATGTATCAAAATTTGCTACCGAATTCGGAGTTTCTTTAAATAAACTCGTTTATCGCTTTTAATGAAGCTAACATTTTTTGTGTCTCGAGGCATTTTTTTTTCTTTTTCAATATTAAAAATGCAATATCAAACATTTTTTATTTTAGTTCAGTTTTCATTGATCTATCATTCTCATGTCAAACGATAATTACATAAAAATGGTTTTAAACTCCTTTAAATGATATACAATTTACTTTTTGAACTAAAAACACATTTGAATTAATTAAAATACAAAAATACATTCGACCTGCTAAAAAATTGAAACAAATGTCTGCATAAACGTGGATGAAAACTATTCAAATTAACATAAAAAAAGGTTGACTATCATACCAGCAGTGCCTATGTAATAAGAGTATGGAACGTTCATTTTACTGCTGTCGATGTTGCGAAATCCAGAAGTAAAAATATGTCGTCCACAATCAATACGCCATCTTCTACGTTGACCTCTTCATCTCTTATTGCTACTCCTGATTGGCGAAATGCATATGGCACATGGAAGTGGGCTTGGCAAATGCATGTCTACACGATCGCCACCATTTTCTATATCCTCTCTCTTTTCTGTCTCATGTCATTATTTCGAGGCAGGAAAAGACTCCGTAAAAAGAAGCCATTTGCTCTTATACTTGGATTTCTTTTCATCACCGGTGCCTTTCGAGGGACATATCTTTTACTTGATCCATACGGATCGAGAAACTTTCTCCCTATTCTTGCTCGACAATTATTCTTTGATGCTGTTTACCCTTGCCTAACTACTTGTTACAGCATCGTTCAGATGATGATTTTAAAGATTACTAAAGTTGACGTGGGCCCAACTAAAATTGCCAATAAGCGATTCATAATCGGAGTGACTGGCTTTTATTTCATCTCGTTGACTATTGTCGAAATAACCGTTGGTGTCCGACCTGAACTGCGAATGCTTCTGCTCGCTCCCAACAGTTTTTTCATCACTTGGTCAATGTATCTTTGCGTGACTTTTATATATAATGGTTTTAAATTAATGCATTACGTGACCGAAATTAAAAAGGCCCGAAAAGAATTAAGCAGCTACAGTCTGGCGAAACGGTCATGCAGCAATGAAAACTTCATGACTCGTTCAGTTACAATCCAGCGACTAAATAAACCTCAAATACGAATTACCGATGAAGATAACCAAACATACAGTATTGTTAGTGATGATGAATCAACTATTTCAGATCTGAACGAGATGTCTTTATTCCAGACTAATTCTCTTAAATATGAAGTGAAGAAAATATCTGGAAAAGTTAGTAATATAATCGACCATACACTGATGATTCGATCAAGGTCAGCAGATGCCCGTTTTCTAATGGATGAATCAAACGGAACTGAGACAACCACGGCAGAAATAGCTGCACAAGAGATGTGCGAATTAGGCAGTAGTCAAACGACAGATTTCGAGCAGAATCCCATCAGGGATTCTGCTTCTGTGTCCGGTAGTGTGAGTTTTGGAGGATTTAACGGCAAAGAAAGGGATGAAGAAAGATGTGGAGTCGTTAATATTCTCTGCCCTCAACTTCTTCAGCAGCAGCATTCACAAAACAAACAATACCATCAACTTCATCAGTTAAATCACCTACAAACAAATCTTCATAATCCGCATCTCACCCATTTGACCAATCACAACAGAAACCATGCATCTAACCAACAAACTCTTAATAATCATCTCAGTTATGACGACTCCGAAGACGATGAAACTGAGTTCAGAGGCTGTACAAGCACATTCCATGCAGGGTGGTGCAGCATATCAGCCCTTCTCCATCGTGCTCCATCAACGGATATTACAGAGGGAGACCAGGTGTTTTTAATGGACAATGGCTATATGGCCGATACAGAAGTCCCGTCGTCGCAAAGCACAAAGAATATAAAGCACAACCGCCGAAAATGTTCAGCTGACCTGTCAGAGCTCCGAGATGCTGTGGAAAACCCACTACCCTTTGGTACACCTTGGCGTCCACAACTCTTGGCCTCCAGTCCTTCTACACTTAGTCTGCACCGTATCCGGCAAAGTCGAATGCTTCATCGGGTAATGCATTTAACTTATTTAACAACATTCTTACTCATCGTCGCCTGCCTTTTTCAACTGTATGCCTTGTTTGGAATATACGGTCTATTTTCAAGAATTTCAAACCCGGATCCTTGGCCATGGTTAATTTTTCAGACATTTTACAGGTAAGAGAACTCATTTTCTTTTTCAAACATTTTAAATTAGTGCTTTCAACTCGTTTAAAAAAAACGAGTTCACTTTTCTCGTTTAAAAAACGAGTTGAAAGCACTAAAATAACGCTTAAAAACATTTTATTAAATAAATGTAGCTTTTGTAATTTTAAAACTAATTTGAGGTTTTTCAGCATTTGTAAAAGAACAATCATTATAATTTTAATTGACTTATAGCACGTTTATATTTCGTCCATAGTCTATGACATGATTATTTGTATTTGAAATTCTACACATTTTCTGTAACTACTCGTGAGTTTTGCGTGTGTTCACTCTTTCGATGTGACTGTTTTGTGTAGGTCTGCTTGTGCTTTGGGTGTAGTACTTCTAATGGAATCCTGTGGGGCATTAGGTGAGTCATTGAGGCCTGAGATTTTGCTTTCGATTACTGTGGATTAAGTTTCCTGGTGGAGTCCGCAATACATACGACTTGGGCGCCACACACGCTTGTGATCTGAAGCATCCTTCTCCAGTAGTCAAACATGCTATCCAACCTGCAGATTGGGGAAATTTCTGACATGCTGATCATAATAGTTTTTTCTGTTTGGCTTTGGTGTAATCGAGTTTTCACTTCTCTTTGTGCAGTATGGCTGGCACATTTTATTGGAAGGTTCTCAACCAACTTCTTGTTATACAGTAATTCATCAGGGGATGGGATTGTATGATAGATCAGGGTTGTTCAAAAGCATAACAACACCATGCCCAGGTTAGGCCCATTTGAGGTGGGTTTTTTTTATAGTCGATTGTCTGTATGCGTTAGGTCATCTGATTTCAGATATCTGGATGATGAGACCTGATGCTCAAAACCCTAGTGCCTAACTATTATGGTCTGGTTTAAGGGGTCAGAAATATAAGATGAAAGAGCCCTGGGGTTCACTGCAAGCGGTTAAACTATGAGTGTACTATCTGCTTGAAGGTAGAAATGTCTAGCATTATATAAGTCAGACAAATCCATATTATCCATGGATATAGTGGTGTTAATTACCCTCCAAAGATTTATTTCCTTGAAAAATCCCTATAGTTTTTCTTTTTCGGGTTGACCACCAAAGGATCCATCAGTTTCCTTTTTCTGCCAGAACGACATATTTCGATACTTGTTTGAGGGAGTTCCAAGTCAAACGCATCATACAGTAAGTCCAACTTTAACATGCATCCAGGAGATAAGCGCCCGCGTGTTTGCGTGTTGTGTGGGTACGTGGGAGAGACGGATGAGGGGAAAAGACTTACCTTGAGACCAGCTCAGCGTTACCGACCAAAAATAGAAAAGAAAGACCAAGATGGCGGCCACCGTCTTTTGTAAAGTATGATGTCTTGCAAAGTCACACGAATTCTCGCAATATGCAAATTTAGCCGGCCTAGAACGACGATAAAAGCGGGTGATGAAAAAGACGTTGGGAGTGCGACGATTGAGTTGGCCGGGGAATCGTGTGGCTGTTGCTTCTTGTGCCGTGTGAGGATATTTTACCGTTGTTGGATTCCGTGCAGAACCGGTGTATAAAGATTATTGAATTGCTGCAACATTTATAACATCTTTTCCTGAACTTATTGTGTTAAAGAGAGAGTCGGGCGCCATTTGAATTTTTCCTTACACATTTCTGTTACAAGCTATTTCGGCGATTTGGCCTCTAGGACTATGACCGAGTCGAAATTTGACTTAAAGCTCATACCCGAGTTTGACGGGTCCACGTCCATCGTCGACTGGGTTGAAAGGGTCGAGCTGATGTGCGACCTTTGTGAGGTGAAAAGGGTACACACTGTGATTCCCCTGAGATTGGCTGGGGGTGCCTTGAGTGTATATCAGCAACTCAGTGCTGCCGAAAAGGGAGATGTCACCGCAATTAAAGCTGCGTTGTACAAGGCATTTGCCATGGATTCTTGTACAGCCTATGAAAAATTTGCTTCCCGAAAACTTCTACCGGAGGAAAGTGTGGACGTTTTCTTCGCTGAGTTAAAGAAACTTGCAGTTCTGTTCGGTGGAGGGGTGTCGGAGCGGACGCTCGCGTACGCGTTTGTGGCGGGCCTTCCCACTCGGGTGAAGCAGCTACTGAGAGCCTCAACCAGCGTTTCAACAACAACCATGGAACACTTGATGGAACGTGCTCGAGCCATCAGCAAAGATGAGGAGGACCTGGGGGAACCAGTTGTGATGGCGACACAGACAGGCCAGATTGGCGCTCGGGAGATTCCGAATCAGAACCCTGCAAGCAATGGGAAATGTTTTCGCTGCGGCCGACGCGGACATTTTGCAAGGAATTGCACCAACAGGGGGCGTGTGCGCTGTTTTAATTGTGGCGGTTTGGGGCATCTAGCCCAAAACTATGCGGGAAACGTATCAGGGGAGAGGACGTCAGCGCCGCCCTGCTCCCCGAGCAAAATTTGAACAAGGCGCAACCAGTGATGACCATCTACGTAAACAGGATACCCTGCTCAGCACTTCTCGACTCAGGCTGTTCGCATACTATAGTGAGCGCCAGGCTGTGTCCAAGTTGGACTAAGAGGAAGATCAAAGTCACCACGATAGGAGGCGAGACCCAGACATGCTCTGGAGCTGGAACTGTCAAGATCTACATGGACACCGGTGCAGCCACTAAGATCAATGTGCTTGTGACCCAAGGAAATCTCCTGGGGTTTGACCTGTTGCTCGGATACGATGCCATCAAGGCGCTGAGGGGAGTCGCAATTCATCGGGATGGAAAGGTGCGATTCTTGGAGGCCCCAGTGTGTGCAGCGCTCCATATCGATCAGCCAGATTTTACAGTGAACTACGACTCATGCAAGAGGGCCTGGATTGCATCTTGGAAGTGGACCGAGGGAATGGCACCGACTAAACTCAAGGATGGGGTTGCAGAGTACCCTATACCCAGTGAGGCTCGAGCAGAATACGAAAGGGAACTAAAGGCGTGGATCCAAGATGGCTGGTTAATCCCCTACCCTGAGGACAAGCTTGAGCCTCCCAAAGATCTAAAACCCTTGATGGCAGTAGTCCAGCATAACAAGTCGAAAGTATGGCCCGTGCTGGACTATAGGGAGCTTAACAAGCATATTGAAGCCTACACTGCCGATGCTGACGTATGCGCCAGCAAGTTGAGGGAATGGCGTCAGAAAGGCACGAATGTCTCGATATTGGATTTGTGAAAAGGCTATTTACAGGTGCGAGTTGATGAGACGTTGTGGCCGTTCCAGACAGTTTGGTTCCAGGGACAGAGGTACTGCCTTACACGCCTTGGCTTTGGCCTAAATGTGGCACCACAGATCATGAAGACTATTGTCAACACAGTATTGTCCCAAGAAAAGCCCATGAGGGACTCAACGTCAGCTTACATTGATGACGTATACGTCAATGAAGATGTACAGTCTGCGTCGTGTGTCAAAGAAAAGTTGGCTCAGTTTGGTCTGGAATGCAAGAATCCCGAACGTTTAAGGGAAGGAGCACGTGTATTGGGATTGGATGTTTATGAAGAAGATGGCACCCTACAATGGAGGCGTGGCAGTGAAATTCCAAGCATCCCCAACCTCGTTACAAGGCGGACCGTTTTTTCTTGGTGTGGAAAATTTGTTGGTCACTTACCGGTCTGTGGCTGGCTCCGCACAGCTGTTGGTGTAATTAAACGCAGAGCAAATTTAACAACCACGGGTTGGGATGACATATCCGATGATGTCCTACTAACTCTGATGATTAAAGAGACACTGGAGAGAGTGAACAAGAAGAACCCTGCCTGTGGGCGGTTGTGTGTTAACGGAGACAACGTAGGTGTGTGGGTTGATGCCAGTTCTTTGGTGTTGGGAGTATCGTTGGAGCAAGGAGGAAACGTGTTCGAGGATGCGTATTGGCTGCGGCCCGTAACAGATTCTCAGCATATCAACCTGGCAGAGCTGGACGCTGTTGTAAAGGGGGATAAATCTGGCCCTGCAGTGGCAGTCTAAGAAGTTGACCTTGTACACAGATTCTCTCTGTGTCTACCACTGGGTGTCTGACACACTTTCAGGATGGACACTAATCCGTACCAAGGCAGCAAGCGAAATGTTAATACGGAGAAGGCTAGACACGCTAAAAAACCTGGTATCTGAGTATGGGCTATCACTGAGCGTCACTCTGGTGCCATCACATTGTAATCGTGCTGACCAACTGACCCGTGTACCTCACAAATGGTATGAAGCCGCGAAGATGGGAATGGAGATTACTGCTCGATCTTGTGCAGTTGCAATCGACCCATGTCAAATACAAAAAATTCATGCACAGAGCGGACATCCGGGTATCAAGAGGACCCTTTATTTTGTGAGGCGCGTATACCCAGCAGTGACCAAGATGGATGTCAGACAGATCGTCAGAAATTGTGAGGCTTGCCAGTCTATTGATCCTGCACCAGAGCGATGGCAGAAGGGTCGCTTGGAAGTTGAGAGTGTGTGGCAGCGGCTGGCCATGGATATTACCCATTACAGTGGCAAGCCCTTTCTAACTTTCATTGATTGCGGGCCTACGAGATTTGCGGTGTGGCGGCAGATGACCAGACAGGATTCAGCAAATGTTGTTCGCCACCTATCATCCATTTTTTGGAGCGAGGTGCGCCGGAAGAGCTCCTGACTGACAATGATGCAGCGTTTTGTAGCCAGCAAGTTCGGCAGTTGTTAGATAAGTGGGGCGTCCGACTACGGTTGCGATGTGCGCATGTGCCATCAGGAAATGGCATTGCTGGAAGAAGCCATCGCAGCATCAAGAGAATTGCTGCCAGGAAGCGATGTACTATTACGGAAGCCACATATTGGTACAACATTACGCCAAAGGACGGGACGTCCCCTTCAACCGCACCTGCGAATGCTATTTACACATACCGAGTCGGAGTGAAGGGAATCAACACTACACAGCCAGCCGACAAGGAAACATATAACAGATATGAAGTGGGAGATCCAGTGTGGGTGCGGCTCCCAGGAAATCGGTGCACCGACAAGTTTAAGCGAGGACAAATATCTGGAGTGATTAGCCAGCAGTCTGTTTTGGTCGATGGAACCCCACGACATGTGCGAGATCTTCGCCCAGCTACCGAGGTGCATCACACAACTACAGAAGAAAGCAGTGAAGTGTCTAGCGATGAGCTGCCGATGCACGGATTCAGTGAGCCCCCTCCAGAGACTGATAGCGATACTTCATCTGATGAGGCGGAACCAGATCCAGAGCCCGAATCTGAAACAGTGAATGTACCTCTTCACAGAAGCACACGCACTAAAAGGCCACCCCCCCAGTGCTCTCTGTGATCATCAGATCAGGGGGGAGTGTAACGTGCATCCAGGAGATAAGCGTCCGCGTGTTTGCGTGTTGTGTGGGTACGTGGGAGAGACGGATGAAGGTAAAAGACTTACCTCGAGACCAGCTCAGCGTTACCGACCAAAAATAGAAAAGAAAGACCAAGATGGCGGCCGCCGTCTTTTGTAAAGTATGATGTCTCGCAAAGTCACACGAATTCTCGCAATATGCAAATTTAGCCGGCCTAGAACGACGATAAAAGCGGGTGATGAAAAAGACGTTGGGAGAGCGACGATTGAGTTGGCCGGGGAATCGTGTGGCTGTTGCTTCTTGTGCCGTGTGAGGATATTTTACCGTTGTTGGATTCCGTGCAGAACCGGTGTATAAAGATTATTGAATTGCTGCAACATTTATAACATCTTTTCCTGAACTTACCGTGTTAAAGAGAGAGTCGGGCGCCATCTTAAATTTTTCCTTACACATTTCTGTTACACCAACATCTCTACTAAACTGGCAGAGTTTCACTTGACTCGTTTGAAGTGTGTTTGCATATCTGGTTGAAGTGTTTCTTATGCGTGACATATGGTCCTTTCACCATGTAGACTATCTGGCCGATCCCGTTCTTGAATGTTCCCTGTTCCCATAAAATCTTATTATCCTTGTGCATCTGGAAGAATATTTTTCTATTGGCATGTATTTATTCGTGAGAACAGTTTGTCTTTGCGGGTTTTACCTGTTTTTGGCAATAATTTGTCAAAGACTGGCCGTATTTTTTTGTAGCAAACATCACTTCTACCAAAGACATCTGGGATGGTGTAATCTCATTAGGAGTTATGTGATACACCTGAAGAAATTGTTGCAAAGCTTTTTCATACGGAGTGTCCTTTGCCTTTTTCAAAACCCTCTTCAATGTGTCCACAAATCTTTTTGCCTATCCGTTTGACTTAGGGTGGTATGTCAGAGTTTCAAGTGATTCATTTGAAAGTCCCCCATGAACTCTTTAAAGTCTCTGGATGTAAACTGTGGCATTATCTGACGCTAAGCAGTCGACCACTCCGAACCGTGCCACTAACTCATAAAGAGTTTTTATTGTGAAGCCAGGAGTCGAATTTTTAAACCTAAAAATCTATGACCACTTGGGGAAACTGTCCACCCATCAAGTGGTCCCGCATAGTCCTCGTGCATAGTCCGCTTTGGCCATGAGCTAAATTGAATTAGTGGAGCTTTAGCAGGTAGTGCACATCCCTTGTATGCTTTCACCTTTTCTTCAATATTATTATCTATGTTTCTCCAATACACATATGAACGTATTAAGCTTTTCATCCAGGTGGTGCCAGGGTGTCCTGTGTCGAAATCATTTAAGATTTTCTTTTGGAAGGTCGCTGGAACAACTACTCTTTCCTGATATAATAATATCTGGTCGAATGTTGAGAGCACATCTGCTACTTGTTCATCAGTATGTAGTTTTTCCTTAGTTTCTCTTATAAAGTTGTCTCTTTTGGCTTCTTTCCTTATATCGTCCAGGAAGTTCTTTCACAGTGTTGAATAGGATTGAACTGTAATATCTCTCTGATCGTAGTAATACGATCACTGAGTTTTCTAGTTTACTGATCCTTGGTATTAACCGGGATAAGCCATCTGTGTGTCCTAACTTCTTTGGTGGAAGGAACTTCATATCAAAGTCGTAATTCAATAAGATTGTTTCTCATCTTAAGAGCTTGTTTGTCGTATGTGTAGGCAACCCTTTCTTCAAGCCAAGATTAGAAATCAGCGGTTTGTGATCCGTTTGTAATTTGAAGTGTCATTCATCTGTGGAATCTTGTTATCACGACAATAATACTTAAAGATTCTTTCTCGATCTGGGAATAATTCATTTCCACAGGTAGTAGGGTTCTTGGCGCATAGGTTTTGTAGGTCCGTCCGGTATTTTATGCCGGAATCACGTGCTGATTCCATATGTGCTTGCGTCACTTGCAACGATAATGTTTAAATCTGAGTTGTAGTGGCTCAGGAATAGTTCCGATGTGAGCATCTCTTTTAGCTTTTCGAATGCCATCCTGTATTCCGTGGTCCAGAGTCAAACCTTGTCCTTCCTAAGTAGTTCATTTAAAGGCGTGCGGATAAGCCAAAAAAATGTGCCATGTTGTTATATTGTGTGGCTCAGGCATATTTTTTTTTATTGTTATGGACCTTTCTGGATCGGACCGTTAGCCGTTTTTGTCTATTATCTGCTCTGTACTTTATTTTGTCGAGGAAAAATTCACATTTAGTGTCTTTAAACGTGAAATCGTACTCATTTATCCTTTTGAATACCTGAAAAACATGCTCTATAGTTTCGCTTTTCATTATCCGATGGAAAAAATCAAGGCAGCATAATAAACATAATGCTATCGATTATCTGTTGAAAAACAACTAGTGCGACTTTGATTCTGACAGCTAGCCTGTTGAATTTAAAAAAGTCCCTTGTGAGTGGAAATAAACAAAAGTTCCGAACTTCAATGGAATTTGTAAGTATGCTTCACTTAGTTTATTAAAAACTTATTTGGGCTGTATAGCGAATAATGATGATCCCTTTGTGTTGCCTTCAATCCACTCGAGAAGTCTGCACAGACTCTAATATCCTTGGATTTTTATTTACATACACGGTAGGGGTGGCCCACTCACTGTAGTCAAAATTCCTGTTTTGATGAGTCTGTCCGGTTCTTCGTTGATCTTTTACATAGAGGCAAATGGTATGCTTCGTTTCTTTTTGAAGAATAGGGTGACATTATCTTGTAATTTGAATTTCGCCTCCGTTTTTGTACAGCGGTCTAGTTTATCCCCCCCCCCCCCGCCGCCAAAAAATAGAAAACATTTGGGGAACGATGGTTTCTGGTTTTTTAGTTTTTCAGCTTCGGCTGTAAGGTTATCCACTTTTTGACAAAAATCGCTAATGGGCAAGTCCCAGAATTCAAATTTTTGGATCCAGTCCGTACCAGAAAGGTTATTAGTGTTTCTTAACCAAAACATCTTGAGTTTCAGTGTCTTTCTCTTCAATTTTATGTTAGTAGTAAATCTCACCTTTGGATTTTATTCTTCCTCTTGGTTCTCAATCATGCTCGGTTTGTATTTGAAAAATTAAAGCCTAAAATTAATTTCCACAAGGAAAAAATATTTGTACACGTGAACAAAAATGTTGTAGTGAAAAATGCTTTCACGACAAATTCAGCTAAATTTTGAAGTTAAATAAATTCATTGTAAAAATCCTTTTAAAGATAAATATTAGTTTTCTGCGTCTATTTCAAAGATAATTAGTAAAGTCCTAAGTCAATTTTAAAAGACATCTTGTTTGTGCAAAAAATAGCTTAATAAGCCCTCAAAAGCGAGGAATTCTGGCTTCGTTCAAACAAAATAAAACGAAATCGTCTAAACGAATTCTACGGATATAGATTTAAAATGTCAAGAAGCCAAAAGGTTGTATGAAAATGACGTCAGGTAGTTGGAGGGAGATAGGGAGTGTGGTCTTTCTCCTTTTTTTCGGTGCATCCGTAGATTCCTATCGTGAACGTTTGTATAATTTTTACCATTTTTAATTTAATTATTTTGTGTTCATGCTTTAAATTTTTTTTTTTTTTTTCAAGATTATATAAAAATTATGTTACGCTGAAAGTTGCACATTCATTCAAGCAAGGAAAATATTAGAATCTTACAGATAGAAATCACGCGAAACATGTAATCCAAAAAAAGTAGAAATATTTTTGCAATTATAATTTTTAGTGTGAGAATAAATAAACAATGATAATATCGGTAGTTCAAGGAATCAATTTTTCTTCAAGTTATATTGAATTCATTAATACAGACTTTAGAGACATTTTTCGTAATGTTCCTGAAAAAATTATTTACGATGCTTTATTTTCATTTAAAAAAAAAGCAAAAATAAATTCATCAATTTTTTGTTTACTACTGAAAACCATAACTTTAGTAAAGGTATTTTTTGTTTAAACAAAATAATACATTTCCACTAAGATGGGTTCATTATATTCCGTGATCATTATTTGATAAATACTGAAAACTTCATTAAAATTGGTTTATTACCAGATATTTGGTGAATTTTTAAGTAAAAGTTGGGAAAATATTTATACATTTTGAGCATTGGCATTCATTTTGCACGTACCTAGGATATACTATCATTTTTACAACTTACAATTTTATAACATTTTATATTTGTTACACCAGTTGTCTTTCTAATACTCTACTATTTTTTCGCCAATAGTTGTTGACGAGGGTGCAACGTTTACAGTACTTGAACACATGTAAACTTTGTAATCGGTTTTGGTATTCATTATGACAATTGAAGATTCGCATTTTAAAACAATTTCTTAATTTTTCGTTTCTGTTTGTCGAGAAAGGTGTAGTTTGATGCAATTTGCATATAAAGGAGGCTACACACTGGAATAAGGCCGGCAGTCGATAGCGAGAGTCGAGTTCGAGAGAACTGGACTGAACGGGTCGGAACTGATAATGTTCGAATGCTGACCAGAATCCATTATTATTTTTATTTAATTAGAAGCTATTTCAGTCTGAAAAATAAAGTCGCTGCGACCGAGACGACATTTAAAAGCGTTGTCAAATGGAGAATTAAACGAGTCACATCGAGATTTGAAAGCCTTGAAAAATGGAAAGATTAAACGAGTCGCATCAAAATTTGAAAACGAAAGATTAAACGAGTCACGTCGAGATTTGAAAGCCTTGAAAAATGGAAAGATTAAACGAGTCGCATCAAAATTTGAAAACGAAAGATTAAACGAGTCACGTCGAGATTTGAAAGCTTATAAAAAAAAACTAGAGTTACCTCCCTTTTCGTCTTATTTCCTTTTCCTAACAATTTAAATAAGGCCCTGTCTCATTGGCCAAACGTGCCGCTCGTCGACCAATCACGGTAACCTATTTATTAAGCGGGACTAAAGACTCCTTTTAAACGCCCTCTTTCGTACGAAGATCAGTGGAGAAAAGACGTATTATTCCATTTCTCTACTTCTTAACTTGAAAGAAGCCGTCACTGAAGACGTTAAAATAACTTTTGGACTTCTTAAAAGCCGCAAACACAATTGTTTTGCAACCCACATATTTTACGTTTGTGTTAAATACACTTTTTATTGTTCTCCAACTTGTATTCGTGTTTGTTTCGTGTGAGTCCAAAGTGTCAGGCCGAAACACAACATTTTGCAAAGCAATTCTCAAGTTTAGCTGGTTGTCGCGAAAAAAGAAAACACACACAAAAAAAATAAAATACAGGAGATCATTTTTAAGGAAGTTCCTATTTATATTAACAAAAAAAATCTCTACATACACATGAATGAACTGTGTTCAAATTCTCAAGGCGCGGAAGAGTCGCCATCTTTAATGACCTCGTGCGGACTTGGAAATATTTGTTGAAAAAAAAAGAAGAAATGCTTCGCTATTATTTGCCATTGTGACAAAAAAAAATCATCACTATTTGTCTTATGACAAAAAAAAATTCATCACTATTTGTCTTGTGACAAAAAAAAGGTCTTTACTATTTGTCTTGTGACAAAAAAAATCATCACTATTTGTCTTGTGACAAAAAAAAATCATCACTATTTGTCTTGTGACAAAAAAAAATTCTTTCTTTACTATGTGACAAAAAAAAGGTCTTTACTATTTGTCTTGTCACAAAAAAAATTCATCACTATTTGTCTTGTGACAAAAAAAAATTCTTTACTAAAAAATTCGGGTTTGTATTACTGTACACATAGATTCGAAAAAGTTGTCAAAAAAACAAATATATAACAAATAAATGTTATCAAAGGCAAGATAAGTTACTTTTCTACCAAACTGGATATATTTTTCATGTTTTTATTCAATGTAACATCTTTATTCAGCTCGAAAAGCATACAATTTTTACCGAAAATTCAAAATGGCGCCCGACACTCTCTTTAACACGGTAAGTTCAGGAAAAGATGTTATAGATAATAAACTAGACAAAATACTGTTAGAAATTCGCTCATTATATGTTACCGTGACATAAGTTGAGATATATTCGGTGTTTTTTAAATAGTATTTTGTCTAGTTTATTATTTATAACACCTTTTCCCAAACTTACCATGTTAAAGAGAGTGTTGGTCGCCATTTTGAATTTTCCAATACATCGGTAAACACTGCATGTTTTTCGAGCTGAATAAACATGTTACATTGAATAAAAACAAAAAAATATATCCAGTTTGGTAGAAAAGTAACTTATCTTGCCTTTGATAATATTTATTTGTTATATATTTGTTTTTTGACAACTTTTTCGAATCTATGTGTATAGTAATACAAACCCAAAAATTCATCACTATTTGTCTTGTGACAAACAAAAAATTCTTTACTATTTGTCTTGTGACAAAAAAAAATTCTTTACTATTTGTTTTGTGACAAAAAAGAAATTCATCACTATTTGTCTTGTGACAAAAAGAAATTCTTTACTATTTGTCTTGTGACAAAAAAGAAATTCATCACTATTTGTCTTGTGACAAAAAAGAAATTCATCACTATTTTTCTTGTGACAAAAAGAAATTCATCACTATTTGTCTTGTGACAAAAAAAAATTCTTTACTATTTGTCTTGTGACAAAAAAGAAATTCTTTACTATTTGTCTTGTGACAAAAAAAAATTCATCACTATTTGTCTTGTAACAAAAAAAAAATTCATCACTATTTGTCTTGTAACAAAAAAAAAATTCATCACTATTTGTCTTGTAACAAAAAAAAATTCTTTACTATTTGTTTTGTGACAAAAAAAAACCTTTTAAAGCAAAGCTTATTTATTGCTTACCCCCCCCCCCCGACCAACAAAAAAAAATATATATATATTTTACAATTCTTGAGCTAAACTCTGCTCTCGTGGGTAGACAAGAAAATAGAAACATTACTTGGGTCTCTACACGTGTTTCAAAGCTGTGATTCTCCGGCGAAACTCTTTTACGAATTGTTTGGCGCTCTTCGAGAAAAGAAGAAGCTGGATTCACGTTTGATTTAAAATAAATGAGAGTTAATCCTAAAATGGAGAATTTTAAGACATTGAAGGATGTAAGGGCTCTCGAAGTTGCCCGGGAAGTCTTAAAGGAGAATATTACACTTAACATCGAAATGCTGGAACAACGTGAAGGACTAAGAAAGAGGACTTTTCAGAAAGAGGAAGATATTATCAAGGAGATGCTAGTTGAAGTTCGTTTTTTGAATGAAAAAATTAAAGCAATATGCATGAAAGCAGAGTTTGATTTGAAATAAACTGTGGTTTCATTGACGAACAGAAGAAAGAAATTGAGTTTCGATCTAATGTTATTGATCGTCTTGCCGACATCGAGACACAGTTAAAGATTTCAACACATTGGAGAAATCTGAAGTTGGCTCTGTACCTCTGTTATCCATGTCCAAGTTAGAATGTGCACCCTTCAGTGGAATTAATCCATCCAAATTCGAATTCAAGAATTTTATTTCACAATTCAAAACCTCTACAGACTGTTAAATCCGGTCTAAATTAGTTTTATTGAAAAGTTATTTAAGTGATTATGCTTTACAATTGGTTTCTCATCTAACATTGGAAGATGAAAATTTTAATGTTGCTGTCGATCTATTAACAAAGGAATTTTTAGATATCCCCTTTATTATTAACGAAATTTTTAAGCAGATAATTTCTGCTTCTCCTCAATATGACCCTGAATTTGTGTCTATGAAACAATATCTTGCGGAAGTGAGAGCGGATTTGTCTGATCAAAGACGTCATATCAGATCGATTTTTTTGAGAATAAGTCCCCTGGGTTTTTGTTGATCAGTCACATTATGTTTGAAAAGTTACCTGTGGTTTTGAGAAGGGAAATTAGTCACGAATTACCTGTCTTTGACTCAAATATTTGACAATTATAATGAAGCTGTTCGTGCTCTGTCGAGGAATAAGAAATATTTGCGATCAGCAGAAACTAATTCTAAAGGCGATGGAACACATGTTAACAAACAGGAAAAGGGGAAAGGAGATGCTGCCTTACAGGATTTTTCTGCTAATTATGCCGGTACATACTGCAAACTTTGCTCAGTACGTGGTCACTCTATGTTGAAGTGTAGCAAATTCTCTACATATAAAGCAAGAGTTGAGAGGTGTAAACAGTTGAAATTGTGTATCGGATGTTCCAGTTATAAACACAAAAGTGAAGATTGCCCTGGGCGCCAGAACAATTCTCTCTCCTGCAAACTGCGTCGATCTAAGGCACATATTACACCTTTATGTGATAGTCCCAAAAAGGTAATTTCACTATTTTCTCATGTTGATGAAAACAACATCATATTACCTGTTGTAGCTATTTCATTACATAATGGAACAAAGAAAACTACGGTTAACTGCCTATTAGACACTGGAAGTCAGCGATCTTATTTTTCAAAAATAATATTAAAGGAACTAAGATATCCAGATGGAGATTCGAATCTTACTGATTACCAGATGAAAACCTATGCAGGTGTTGCGGTAAAGAGTCTTGAACAAGTTGTTGTGAATGTTAATGTTGGTAAAGGGAGACAACTCCCCATTCCGGTTTTAATAGATGACCAATTTGGTGTACAATTCCAGTTTGATAATTTCTGTCAAGTAAAGTCCAACCTAAATAAATTAAAATACAAGTTGGCATTTTCTAGTGAAAAACATAGCAATGCTATAAAAATTGACGGTATCCTAGGTGTAGATATTTTTCAATTTATGACTAACTCCAGAATTATTAAATGCATGAATGGACACACATGGGATTTACCTCAAGGGATTGCTCTATTTGGTAATGTTCAGCATTTTCTTTATGCCGATCAAATCTTTCCTGTAGGAACTGGAAGATCCAATCATTGTGCTAATTATCATACCATAATATCGGAACATGCCCGTTGCCCAGAGCGCCAATTGAACGCTATATTGGAACCCAAATTAACCTACCAGGATCCATTCTCTAATATATTTGAATCTTCAAATGTGGAGAGAAATTTAGAAAGGGTGTTTGCTGTGGAAACTGATGGCACTTCCCTTGATGAAGAATCAATCGCGGATTATGACCGAAATAAAATCGATAGCTTCAAGAAGTCTATTGAATTTAAAAACAACTCATATTATGTGGATTTACCCTGGCATAAAGATAAAATCAATTCTGGGCCTTCCAACTATCAAGCCATTCTGAAGGTACTTGACAGAACTATGCTTTCCTTGGAAAAGAAAAAAATGGTTGAGGCCTATACTGATATTTGTCGTCAACAAGAGACTGAAGGAATTATCGAGAGAATTGAAGTTGCCCCACAGGATTTTCACAAATATATATCGATACCCCATAGACCAGTTTTCAAATTTGATCAACAGGTAACCAAAATAATGCCTGTTTTTAATTGTTCTTTAAAGGTTGGAGGTGGTTATTCTCTTAATGAGTCATGTTACCCGGATGTTAATATGTTGAGCAATATGCTTGAACTTTTACTTTTATTCGTCACTGTAGAATAATCAAAAGAACTGTGTTAGTCAATAACACACAACAACAACAATAATAATAATAGCAGCAACACTTACCAAGGATCCAGCTTATGCACAAGACAGACACCAGATTGAGCTGGACTGAGGGCTTGTATTTATGTACAAGCATATCCAATCAGGTGATTCAGCCAATCACAATCCAAGGAATAGACTGGCCCATGTGTGCACAATGGAATCTCCCATTGTGCCATAAATAGTTCTCCTCTTTCATGAGAAGTAACTTTAGTCTTTGTCAAGTTATCCACAACTTGAACGCTGACCGAAAGTCCACTACACAATCCAACATGGCACTACGAACAGGATTCGAGACAGAAGATTGGGAAGACTATTTCCTCAAAGCATGCCAACTTCTCAGGCCAATACCCAGTTATACAGTTGCGCTGATGAATCCGTTCAAAACGCAATCATAAATACGTACCCTAAGTTCTTCACCACCAACCCAGACAAGCTGCTAGAGATGACAGAAGCATTGGTAACTCAAAAATCAAATCCCATGGTCCATCGGATGACATTTGCATCTATATCACAGCATGAAGATGAACCCATCCAACAATACCTTTTTCGTCTTAGGTCCACGGCCATAGACTGTAATTTCTCATGCCCCAACTGCGATCACGACCTGTCCGACATTTTCATCAAGGACCAATTTATCAAAGGGATATCGAATGATACGCTTCAGACCGATCTATTGGCAAAAGCCGGGTTGCTAAAAACTCTCAACCAAAATATTTGTCATGCTGAGGCATTTGAGTCTGCACTACGGGACCAAACCGCAATGACTGATACCTCAGACATAGCTACAGTCCGGATGTCAATGTATCGCAAAAAAAAAAAAACAGTGCTGTACGGACTAGCAGAGGCAATATTCGCACTAGCTCTACTGCTACTCACAACGATAACATTGCTGATAAAGAACCCCGTCAAACCGGTACTCCAAGGACAAGTGCCCGCCATTTAACATGTCCGGCATGGAATCAAATGTGCAACACTTGTGGGGAACTTAACCATTTCTCAGCAGTGTACCAGACAAAGAAATATCGCCCGGCAGTGATAAAAAGTTTTGAAGACCAAGAAGCTCCCATGAATACACTCATGGCCCATATCACATTCGATCAAATGAGGGGCACCATTATGACTACAGAAGGTGATCTGTTAACTGAAATAAATGCATCAGTAATAGCATGGGCATTGGAGAAATGCCGTATGTTCGTCATGGGTTCTCCAAACATCATAGTGGTCACAGACCATGAACCTCTGAAGGGGATATTTGGCGATCGTGATCTGAGCAAGATCCAAAACCCCCGGCTCTTTAGACTAAAGGAAAAGACCCTGAGATACAGATTTACCATATAGCATTGCCCCGGGAAGTGGCACAGAGGCCCTGATGCAGTTTCCCGCCCTCCTCGATGTATTTCCAACAAAACCCTCTCAAATGGATATATTGGAGTCGAACAACATAAGCAACATAACAGAGTCAACAGCCTTAATAGCAACATTTGCAGACAGCAGTAATATAGCCATGATATCACCAGACCTAATTCGTTCAGCAGGTCGTGGCGATCAACAATATAACAAATTAATAGACACAATACAGCAAGGCTTCCCAAAAACACGTAATCTCACTGCGCCCGAAATCCGTGAGTATTGGGAGGTGAGGCACCGCCTTAGCACTGACAATGGTCTAGTATTGTTGGATCGAAGGATCGTCATCCCCAAAACACAACGAAAAAAGGTCCTACACTGCCTGCATTCTGCACACCAAGGAGTAGTCGGCATGAAAGCACGTGCCAACGAATCGGTGTACTGGCCAGGGATGGATGCATCAATCCGCAGTATTAGGGCAAATTGCATAGTATGCTCAACCATCGCACCTAGTCAACCAAGGGAGCCTATCATTCTAACACGATCCCCAGAGTGGCCATTCCAACAAATCGTCATGGATATTTTTTATATTGGAGATCACACATACCTTGCCTGCGCAGATAGGCTAACTAGTTGGCTAATTTTATACCGCCTAGAATCAGGTCACACTACTACAACCAAATTGATGTCCATATGCCGATAACTGTTCCAAACATATGGTGCCCCAGAAGAACTCAGCACCGATGGCAGCCCACCTTTCACTTCCAGCACGTTCCAAGAATTTCTGAAAACATGGTGTGTTAGGCACAGATTATCTTCTGTTGCGTATCCCCAATCCAATGGCAGGGCAGAGCTCGCAGTAAAAACTGCAAAGAGGATTGTGAAAGGAAACACAGGCCCCCACGGTTCCTTGGACAATGACAGTGTTGCCCGGGCCATCTTGCAGTATCGGAATACCCCAATCCAAAGCATTGGCCTATCACCGGCTCAATTATTACTTCACCGTCGACTACGTGACTCCATCCCTTCACAGCCAATCCTCTACAAGCCTCATCCTGAATGGGTGTCAGCGGCACAACACCGCGAGGAAAAGCTCCACCACTGCAATGCAAAAATAGTAGAAAGATACAATAAATATACCCACAACCTTCCACCTTTACAAGCTGGTGACACTGTAGCTATCCAAAATCCAGTCAATCGCAGATGGAACACAACGGGCAAAATCATCAGTTCCCTACCAGATCGACAATACCGAATCAGGGTTAACGGATCCGGAAGGATCACACTTAGGAATCGCCGTTTCCTCAGAAAATGCGAACTTAAGCCTGCACCAACCCCAATACCAAGTGCAGCACTAGGACCAACAATTCCCTCAAGCGATACTACATTCTTGCATCTCCCACTATCTCCCTATAATAGCACATACACAGCAACCAAACCCCAACAATAAACCACACATATATCCCCACGCTTTCGATCAAGGATTCCCCGAGCTCTTTCTAGGTTACAACCACACAACAAACTAGGCCTAAAAGAGAGATACACCTCTCACACAACCCAGCCTACTCGTGGGGGGGGGGGAAGAGGGGAGATGTAGAATAATCAAAAGAACTGTGTTAGTCAACAACACACAACAACAACAACAACAATAATAATAACAGCAACACTTACCAAGGATCCAGCTTATGCACAAGACAATATTTATTTGCATAAATATATATACAAAATGTGGCACAAGGCCAAAAATAGGGGGGGGGTTAATGTGTACCTATCTAACATAAAGTTAACTTAACTAGACTCTTTCACCAGAATACCAGAATCACTCTATGGGAATCCTAATTATAACCCGAAAAATTATATATACATGATGTGGAGGGGGGGGGGGGCTAAAACTTTTATATACAAAAAAAAAATGAAATATTTACAATGAAAAAATAGTAGTTAGTAAAAGAGCCCCCCACTACTAATTGTGGCAGATAGAAAACTTTGTCAGTCGAAAAGACGCAGGTCCACACGAAAACTGACTTTATTGAATAAACACCACAAAAACGACCTGCATCACTGACAAAGCAGTCCATCCGTCACCTAATTGGGGTCGGGAATGGGGATTATCGAACCTAAGGTGGGGAAAAAAAAAAAAAAAAAAGGGGGAGGGGGGACAAGGGCAAACTAAAAGAGGGACTGGGACGATGAACACATACATACTCTAGCTAAGCTAAAAAATCAAACAATAAAGCCTAACTAACCTATACTAAACTAATCGGTCCGATACTGATGTCTTGTTAGTTCAGGACACCCAAAATCCTTTTTGACCTAAATCAAATCAGAAACGAATTCAAGGCCAGCTCCAGTCACTCTACACAGTCGCGAAGCTTTCACCCACCTTTCGTTGAAATTCACAGGAGTGAGTTTCACCTTCTCCAGCTTAATTCGCATTTTCAACCGATGCTTGAACATGAGAACAAGCTGGGGAGCAGTGAAGGTCTCATCTCCGTAAACCTCCTTCTGTCGTGTCGACCAAATCACGCCTCTCATAACAGCTAGCAAACACAGAAAAACATAACGTTCCTCTTTCTTCATACTCGGCGCCCAATTGCAGCACGGGGAAACCGCATCCAGTACAAAAAAACGCCCGTTTAGTATGCAAACCGTGAAGCTCTCAACTAACTCACATAACGGTCGAACGATAGCGCAGTGGAAGAAAGCATGGCTTAGGTCTTCCTCCCAATCTCCGCATCGGACACAACTAGGTGTCATTGTAAAACCCGCTATGAAAAGTTTTTTGTGAACCCAGAGGGCATCTCGGATTACCAGCCAGGTGAGCGATGCCTCGTAGTTATCGAAACAGCTCATCCCGGGCGCCCAAGGCCATATCGAGCAACACTCCTCATTCATGAAACCGAACTCCTCAATCTTTTCGTCTCGGACAGATCCCCTCACTAAAACCCTATATAGCGCTTTGCGAGACAACAGCCGGGTGTCAGAGAGGCTTTCATTCACCCGTTGAAGGAACCTCAACGCCTGTCGACACTCGTAATAGAAATGGCATTCGTTTCGGGGCCTCCTGCGTGCCTCCCTCTCAGCCGAATGCACACTCTCCAAAGCCGGAAAGGCTTTCTTAGTGTCTCCATCCAGAAGACACCGTTCCCTAAGTCAGGTGTACACATTCGGTCCAGGTATATCAGCCTTAGAGTGTGTCTACGTATTTTGATATTAGGCATACCCAGACCGCCAGACGGATGCAGGCAACAGATCTCCCGAGCAACCATGGCTTGCTTTCCGCGCCATAAGAACGTGAAAAGAGCACGCACTAGTTCAAGTAGTGAGGACTCCGGGAGTGGAAGCACTGATAGACGGTATAGGATCAGGGGGTAGATATGAGTATTGCATACCTCCGCCCGACCCTTTAAAGTTAGATTTCTCAAAGACCACAAATGAGCTGTGGTCTTGACCGCTTTCAACACTTCCGACCAATTTTTCTCCAGCTGGAGGTCGGGGCCAAACCAGACGCCGAGTAGCTTGCAGGGCCCATCAGTCCAGCCAAAGGGCCCCTGAAGGGGCGTTCCCCTCCAGGCACCAACACGTAAGCCAATAGACTTAATGTGGTTGATTATGGCCCCTGTTACCTGTGCATACCGTCTTGTTTCCATGTCGACGACTCTAATCTCGGCATTGCTCGTTACAAGCACAGTCACATCGTCGGCATAGGCGGTATACTTTACTGGGGTAGAACCACATGGCAAAGTAATCCCGCGAAGGACCGGATTCACCCTAAGCTGGCGCAAAAAGGGCTCAAGCGCGATGACATACAGCATGAGTGATAACGGACAACCTTGACGGATAGATCTTGTTAACCTGAAGAGTTTTGATCTCACCCCATTCACCTTCACCATAGCACCGGGGTTAGCATACAAGAGGCGAATCCATGAGCGAAACTGGGGTCCAAACCCAGCCGAGCAAAGAACAGCCCCCAGGTAACGATGGTCCACCCTATCGAATGCTTTGGACTGATCTAAATTGATCAGCGCGGCTTCTGTGTCGACTTTCTCTATGATCAAGCGTATCGCGTGCAAATTATCTTGAATCGTCCAGCCCTTAACAGAACACGTCTGTTCGGGACTTATGAGATGATGTAAAACAACCTGCAGACGATTTGCTAAGATCTTGGCCAAAATCTTTAACTCTGTGTTTGACATCGTTAAGGGCCGGAAATTGTTAATCCCATCCCCTCCATTTTTATCTTTGCGAAGCAATTTAATGATCCCCCTGGTAAAGTACTGAGGTATAGACCCGTTCCTAAACCAGGAGTTGAAGAGTGTGGCCAGCAAAGGAATAAAAATGGGCGACAGCCTCAAGTACACTTCGTAAGGCAGACCATCAATCCCAGGGGTCCTGTCTAGCCCGACTTGTTTCAGAGCCTCAAGGACTTCTTCCTCTTTTATGCTACCTTCACACGTAGCTGCTTCGGTCACTTCAAGGCGAGAAAAGTCAGCTAAATACGTGTCAAACTGTTCAATCTCCAGACCGGGCTCCATGGTAAAAAGCTCCTGCAAATGAGCTCGAAAACCCTCCAGGATTCCATCATTTGATGTTACAGTTCGTCCGTCCGGCAATGTGACACTGGCGATGTGTCGATCAGTCGCACGTCGGCGTTCCTCCGCACGCATTGACGCGGCCATGTTTGTTGCCTCATTCGGCACTCTTTTTAACCTAGCCCTAACTACTAGACCCTGGTCCTTCCTGTTATCCAGGGAGTCCAGTTCAGCCTTAATTAAAGTATAACTATCACTATCCCCCTCCTCCACCACCCTTTTTAATCTATCATCTAGTGCCGCTTTCGCTGCTCTAGAACTAAGATTGAGTCGATGACTAAAATCAGCAGCGAAGGACCTAATTACTTGTTTAAGTTTTCCCCACCACTTATTCCCGATAATGGCTCCCGTCAATTCCCTCTGTATTGTTAGTAAAAGCTGTTCCCGGAAGCCCTTCACGTCAAACAGCGACGTGTTGAACTTCCAGTAACTAGCCATCCTAGGTTTAACGCTATCTAAGTTTACCCGAACCCGGACTAACCTATGGTCCGAATAAACTATGTTATGAAAACTTGGACAGTCTAAAAGCCCTAAGTCGACTCTCCTTACTAAGAACCGATCGATGTAACTCGAAAGTTGCACCAGATCGGAGCCGCGTCTAGCTGTCCAAGTCCAAACTACATCCCCGGGCTTTTCGTTTCGAAATTTATCGACAAGATCAAACTTGTCGATAAAGTCTCGAAACGCCTTAGCATCCCGGTTCTGGTTAGTAGCCCTTGAAGTGTTACCCCCGCGATCTAAATCGGGATCCAGGACCGCATTCCAGTCTCCCGCTAAAACTATCCGCCGAGACGAATTCATGAAGGGCTCGATCCCCCGGAAAAAGGAAACCCTCTCGCTATGGCTATTGGGAGCATAAACCCCAATAAATCGAAACGCCACATCCTTTACGGTAACATCCAGCACATGCACTCTTCCCTCTGGATCAGCATAGACTGGGTCACACGAAGCATCAAGAGCGCGTCTAACTAGCCAGGAAACACCCCTCGAGTGGGAATCAAAATGTGCTGAATAGAGCTGAAAGTCCCTAAGCAGTACACCCTGATAATCACTGGGAATGAAGTGCATTTCCTGTACACAGCATATATCCACCCCGAGGCGTTGAAGGTCGCGTGCAACTCGAAGTTTACGAGAGGCGTCCCTCAACCCTCGGACATTCAAAGTAGCTAACCTTAAAGCCATTGTGATCTATCTAGGGTTGGGTATCCTTAACAAACATGGACGGTGCCAAGACACCGACAGCTGTCCCCAATGATCCAGAGGTCATCTCATTAGTGATGGACCCATCAGGGGACAGACCACCGATGTCTAGAGGAAATGTTAACTTAATCGCTCTATAAAGTGAAGGGTGGATTTTTATGGGGACCCGTCCAACACATAGTTTCTCCATTTTAAGTATGTCGGAGTCGCTAAAAAAGACTGCTGGAGGAATGATATTAAAAGCAGAGTTTGCTTCCTCCAGCATAGTCCAAACTCCTTTGGCCTCTTCACGACTTCTAACCACAGTTAAAAGTCTTTTGGCATTGGGAAAATTTTCTGGGTTTGTAATGTCCAGTTTGGTTATCTGCTTCACCGTGTAGAGGTTTCGGTAGTCTTTTCTACCATGATTTTTTGATATGGCCTCTATATCAGCCGTGATCTTACACACGTCTTTGCCCTGAAAAAAAGGGGGTCTTTACTTTTTTTGGTCTTTTTCCAGGGAGGGACTTCTTTGTCTTTTTTTTTCAGAAGTAGAAGGGTGAGGTGATGGAGGAGGGGGCATATCAATTTTCATAAGGGAAGCGGGGGGGGGGGAGTTTTTGGGTGTATTGTTTGGGGATCAGAATGGAGACGGTTTAGGGGACGGTTTAGGGGTCTTTTTGGATGGGGAGCCAAGGGTTGTCAACTTTGGGTCTCTTTTTGGTACGTTTGCGGGAGAAAGGGGTAGCGCTTTACGGAGTGATCTTTTCTCTTTTGGAGGAGGGGCAGGCTTTTCGGGGAAGAGAGATTCGGGGAAATCTAATATCTTTTTTTCTTTTTCTTTTTCTTTTTTCTTCTCGCTTTGCTTGCGCTTTTCATCAAGCGAGTCCTTTAGGTTTAGCAGGGCCTTAAACTTGTTGCCCCCCGGGTCTTTACTGGTCCTAATGTCTAATATCTGCTCTTTGGTCAGTTTATCCGCGTACGTTTTACGAGGCGATTTAGTAAACGGTACCAGTGTCCATTCTCTCTTTTTGGGCGATTCCATCTCGGAGTTGAATTTTTCCTCGACTTCTTCTGTTGTGATTTCTTTAATCACTTCAATTGTTTTGCTTGTATTTGGCGTTCTAGCCTCAGGTTCGAGGTGCCCAACAACCACCTCTTTAGGGTTTGTTGTGTTTGTCACATTGGTTTTTATCTTTTTCGGACAGGTGTAAGTTAAGTGACCTACTTCACTACAAATCCAGCAGGTCGGCCTCCTCCCTGTGACCACAATTGGGAGTTTTTCAGCTCCCGCTTCCAGGAAGTAGGGTATTTTGAGGAAAGCTTCTTTGTTTAATAGTATATCGAAGGACCAGACTCCGTTGTACTGGTCCACCTCTATACCAGTGATATCACCGAATTTCAGGAGGTAGGCAGCTAGATATTCACCTGGGACTGCCCCTGGAACTTCGAAAATGGAAACAGTCGTTCTCCTCCGTCCTAGGTACTCCATTCTTAAAATGTAGTCTTGTATAATGATTTCCTTTTTGGTTAGTGCGACGCATTCTTCCTCTGTTTTAAACAGGGCGGCCCAGGTATTGTAGCCTCTGCATTTCGTTACACGATCCGCATGCATTCCTGCCGTTGCCAGTAATTTGGTTACCGTTTCCTTAGTTGACCTGATCAATTTTTTGGTCTTGCGATCAATCACAAAAAGTGAAATCGTTTTCTTGGCAAATTCCTGTAGCCGTGGTGCTTCCAAAGTAACTCCTGTGTCTGTAACATATTGCAGACATTTCCTTGCTTCCGTTAAAAAGTTGTTAACGTCAATTTTAATTTTGGGTGGTTTCGCCCACCCATTCTTTTGTTCGCCACTTTTGTCCTCTTCCGACGGCACATTGCTGGCGGACGCCATGGCCGACGGGTTAGAGAGGGAAAAAAAAATAAATAAATAAATAAAATAAAAAAATAGGGTAAAAGTCCCGTTCAAAAATAACAGCAGGAAGATAACAGCAATAACAACTTTAACAAATAAAACAAATTTAACACGGCAATAACAATAATAATAATAACAATATGTGAAACAATCGCAGGAAAAAATAACAAACCAACGTGATGATAAAGACTCGGCTTATGCACAAGACAGACACCAGATTGAGCTGGACTGAGGGCTTGTATTTATGTACAAGCATATCCAATCAGGTGATTCAGCCAATCACAATCCAAGGAATAGACTGGCCCATGTGTGCACAATGGAATCTCCCATTGTGCCATAAATAGTTCTCCTCTTTCATGAGAAGTAACTTTAGCCTTTGTCTGACTACGACTTTATCGCTCAAAATTTGTTGGTTCGTATATTGTTATTCTGCACGTTATATTGTTAATATTTTGTTATCACCTTGTTAAATTTGTTATTGCTTATCTTCTTCTTCCCCCGGCACCACTTTTTCAATTACCGGATTCTTTTTTTTTATTTTTTTTTTATTTTTTTTTGGACTGTTATCTTTCTCTCCTCTTGTTATACGCCGGCCATGGCATCTGCCAGCTGTGTGCCGACGGTTGAGGTGAAGGAAGATGAGGCATTAGGTGGATGGACAAAACCACCAAAAGTAAAAATTGATGTGGTTAAATTTGTCGAAGACGCAAAGAAATGTGTGGAATTTACGACAGAAACTGGTATAAAGTTGGAACAACCGCGGTTACAAGAATTTGCTAAGAGGACTATTTCTCTATTTGTAATAGACCGCAAAACAAAAAAACTAATAAGGTCAACGAAAGATGTTGTCACCAAATTAATTGCATCAGCAGGTTTAAGAGCTGAGCGGATTACAAAATGTAAAGGATACAACACATGGGCAGCTCTGTTTAAGACGGAAGACGAATGCGTAGCTATGACAAAAAAAGAAATTATTACCAACGAGTACGTTCTGAGGATGGAATACTTAGGAAGGCGAAGAACTACAGTGTCCATTTTTGAAGTTCCTGGTGCTGTCCCCGGGGAATACCTAGCCGCTTTCTTACTTAAGTTTGGGGACATAACCGGAATAGAAGAAGACCATTATAATGGAGTATGGACTTTTGACATTCTGCTTAATGCAGAAGCATTTTTACGTATACCTTACTACCTGGAGGCTGGAGTAGAGAAGCTGCCAATCATGGTCGCAGGCAGAAGACCAGCATGTTGGATATGTGGGGAAGTCGGCCATCTCACTTACACATGCCCCAAAAGGAAGCCAGCTGTAAAAGTTATCCCTACAAATGAACGGAAAATAGGTTATGTAGAACCTAAGGACAATTCCCAGACACCAGTAGAAGAGAAAAATGAAATCACACCTGAGGAGTTTGAAAAGACTTTTAATTCAGAAAAACAATCCCCCAAAAAGAAGGACAACTGGACACTCATCCCTCTTTCAAAAAAATCCCCACCCAAGACTTATGCTAAGTCCCTCTCTAAAGAAGAAAAAATTGAAATTAGGACAAGTAAAGACCCAGGGGGCAATAAATTCAAAACCCTACTGAAACTAAAAGAAACTCTTGATGAGAAAAGGAGAAAATCTGAGGAGAAAGAGTTCCCTGAATCCCTTTTCCCTGAAAAACCGACCTCAAAAGAAAAGCAAATCCCTCGCAAAGCCCCCCCTCTTACTAAAGCTTCTCTGCCCCATAGAGACACCAAAATGACATCTCTAGGTTCTCCCTCCAAAAAGACCCCCAAACCGTCACCATTCTGCTCGCCAAACAACACGCCCAAGAACACCCCTCCCCCTTCTCCAATGAAAACAGACATGCCCCCTCCTCCCCCCTCAGATAAGAAAAGACATAGAAGCCCCTCTGTAGAGACTGAATCAAGGAAAAAAAAACAACAACCCTTCTTTAATGGGAAGGATGTGTGCAAAATCACGGCAGAAGTAGAGACCATAATGAAGTCCCATAGCAGGAAAGATTACAGAAACCTCCTCGCTTTCAAATCATACCAAAAAAAAGACATTACTAACCCTGAAAATTTTAAAACAAACCACATACTAACAGTTGTCAGGAAACGCGAGGAGGCCAAAGGACTATGGACTATGCTGGAGGAAGCAAACTCTGCTTTCAACCTTTATCCTCCAGCAGCTTATTTCAACGACAACGAATTAATCGAAATTAGAAAACGATGTGTTGGACGGGTCCCCATCAAACTCCATCCTTCACTTTATAGGGCAGTTAAACTAACCTTCCCCCTAGACATCGGCGGTCTGTCCCCTGACGGGTCTATCACCACTGAGATGACCACTGGATCATTGGGGACAGCTGTCGGTGTCTTGACACCGTCTATGTTTGATTAGGTTTCTCAACCCTAAGTAGCTCAAGATGGCTTCCTTAAGATTAGCTAGTTTAAATGTCCGAGGGTTGAGGGACGCCTCTCGTAAACTTCGAGTTGCACGCGACCTTCAACGCCTTGGTGTGGATATTTGTTGTATACAGGAAACTCACTTCATTCCTAGTGATTATCAGGGTGTGCTCCTTAGAGACTTTCAGCTCTATTCAGCACATTATGATACCCATGCAAGGGGGGTTACTTGGCTAGTTAAGCGCACTCTTGATGCGTCGTGTGACCCTATTTATGCAGATCCAGAGGGAAGATTACTCGTTCTAGATGTTACCGTAAAGGATGTGGCATTTCGTTTTATTGGGGTTTATGCGCCCAATAACCATGCTGAGCTAGTTTCCTTTTTTCGGCGAATCGAGCCTTTCATGAATTCGTCTCGACGGTTAGTTTTAGCGGGAGACTGGAACGCGGTCCTGGATCCCGAATTAGATCGCGGGGTTAATACCAGAAGGGATACTAATCAGAACCGGGATGCTAAAGCGTTTCGAGACTTTGTCGACAAGTTTGATCTTGTCGATAAATTTCGGAACGAAAAACCCGGGGATTTAGCATGGACTTGGACAGGTAGACGCGGCTCCGATTCGGTGCAACTTTCGAGTTACATCGATCGGTTCTTAGTTAGGAGAGTCGACTTAGGGCTTTTAGACTGTCCAAGTTTTCATAGTATAGTTTATTCGGACCACAGGCTTGTCCGGGTTCGAGTAAACTTAGATAGTGTTAAACCTAGGATGGCTAGTTACTGGAAGTTCAACACGTCGTTGTTCGATGTGAAGGACTTCCGGGAACAGCTTCTACTAACAATACAGAGGGAATTGACGGGGGCTATCATCGGGAATAAGTGGTGGGGCAACCTTAAAAAAGTCATTAGGTCCTTCGCTGCTGATTTTAGTCGCCGGCTCAAACGTAGTTCTAGAGCAGCGAAAGCGGCGCTAGAAGATAGATTAGAAAGGGCGGTGGAGGAGGGGGATAGTGCTAGCTATACTGTAGTTAAGGCTGAACTGGACTCCTTGGATAACAGGGAGGACCAGGGAGTATTAGTTAGGGCTAGATTAAAAAGAGCGCCAAACGAGGCAACAAACATGGCCGCGTCATTGCGTGCGGAGGAGTTTCGACGTTCTGCAGATCGACACATCGCCAGTGTCACATTGCCGGACGGACGAACCGTAACTTCAAACGACGGAATCTTGGAGGGTTTTCGGACTCATTTTCAGGAACTTTTTACCAAGGAGCCCGGTCTGACTATTGAACAGTTTGACACCTATTTAGCCGACTTTTCTCGCCTGGAGGCGACCGAAGCAGCTAGGTGTGAAGGTAGCATAAAAGAGGAAGAAGTCATTGAGGCCTTGAAACAGGTCGGGCTAGACAGGACCCCTGGGATAGATGGTCTGCCCTACGAGGTGTATTTGAGGCTGTCGCCCATTTTTATCCCTTTGCTGACCGTACTTTTTAACTCCTGGTTTAGGAACGGGTGCATACCTCAGTACTTTACCAGGGGGATCATTAAATTGTTACGCAAAGATAAAAATGGAGGGGATGGGATAGGTAATTTCCGGCCCTTAACGATGTTAAACACAGAGTTAAAGATTTTGGCCAAGATCTTAGCAAATCGTCTGCAGATTGTCTTACACCGTCTAATAAGTCCCGAACAGACTTGTTCTGTTAAGGGTCGGACGATTCAAGACAATTTGCACACGATACGCTTGATCGTAGAAAAAGTCGACACAGAAGCCGCGCTGATCAACTTAGATCAGTCCAAAGCATTCGACAGAGTAGACCATCGTTACCTAGAGGCTGTTCTTCGCTCGGCTGGGTTTGGTCCCCAGTTTCGCTCTTGGATTTGCCTCTTGTATGCCAACCCTGGTGCTATGGTAGAAGTGAATGGGGTGAGGTCGAAACCCTTCATGTTAACAAGATCGATCCGTCAAGGTTGTCCGTTATCCCCAATGTTATATGTGCTGGCGCTTGAGCCATATTTGCGCCAGCTTCGGGTGAATCCGGTCCTTCGCGGGATTACTTTGCCAGGTGGCTCTACCCCGGTAAAGTATACCGCCTATGCTGACGACGTGACTGTGCTTGTAACGAGCAGTGCCGAGATTAGAGTCGTTGACATAGAAACAAGTCGGTATGCCAAGGTCACAGGGGCCATAATTAACTACGTTAAGTCTATTGGCTTACGTATCGGTGCCTGGAGGGGTATGCCCCTTCAGGGACCCTTTGGTTGGACTGATGGGCCATGCAAGCTACTCGGCGTCTGGTTTGGCCCCGGTCTCCAGCTGGAGAAAAATTGGTCGGAGGTATTGGAAGCGGTCAAGGTCGCATCTCATTTGTGGGCCTTGAGAAATCTGTCTTTGAAGGGTCGGGCGGAGGTATGCAATTCTCATATCTACCCCCTGATCCTTTACCGTCTATCAGTACTTCCACTCCCGGAAACCACACTAGTTGATCTGGTGCGTGCTCTTTTTGCATTCTTATGGCGCGGAAAGCAAGCCATGGTTACTCGGGAGGTCTGTTACCTGCATCCGTCTGAAGGCGGTCTGGGTATGCCTAGTGTGCTAATACGTAGACACACTCTTAGGCTGATATACCTGGATCGAATGTGTACACCAAGTGAGGGAAACGGTGTCTTCTGGATAGAAGACACTAAGAAAGCCTTTCCGGCTTTGGAGAGTGTGCATTCGGCTAGAGGAGAGGCACACAAGTTGTTCCGAAACGAGTGCCCTTTCTATCGCGAGTGTCGGCAGGCCTTGAGATTTCTTCTACGGGTCCAAGAAAGCCTCTCTGACACCCAGCTGTTGTCTCGCAAGGCGCTATATCGGGCCTTAGTGAGGGGATCCGTTCGAGACGAAAAGATTGAGGAGTTCGGTTTTACGAAGGAGGAGCGCCGCTTAATATGGCCTTGGGCGCCTGGGTCGAGCTGCTTCGATAATTACGAGGCATCACTCACCTGGCTGGTAATACGAAATGCCCTCTGGGTCGGCAAAAGACTTTACGCAGCGGGTTTTACGGAGACACCCAATTGTGTCCGATGCGGAGAATGGGAGGAAGACCTTGATCATGCTTTCTTCCACCGCGCCATTGTTCGACCGTTGTGTGAGTTAGTTGAAGGCTTCACGGTTCGCATGCTGAGCGAGCGGTTTTTTGTGCTGGAGTCGGTTTCCCCGTGCTGCAACTGGGCACCGACCATGAAGAAAGAAGAACGCTATGTTTTTCTGTGTTTACTAGCAGTTATGAGAGGCGTGATTTGGACGACGCGACAGAAGGAGGTTTACGGAGGTGAGACCTTCACTGCTCCCCAGCTTATCCTCATTTTCAAATATCGATTGAAAATGCGAATTAAGCTGGAGAAGGTGAAACTCACTTCTGTGAATTTCAACGACAGGTGGGTGAAAGTTTCGCGACTGTGTAAAGTGAATGGAGCTAATCTTGAATTTCCTTTTTGAGTGGCTTAGGTTTTTTTAAGGATTTTGGGTGACTTGATCAAACATAGACATGCATCGGACCTCCTAGAGTAGGCTAGTTAGGCATTTTTGTTCGATTTTTAACTTAGCTAGAGTATGCATGCTATCATCGCCCCAATCCCCCTTTTTGGTTTTCCCTGTCCCAGCGCCCCCTCTGTTTTTCTTTTTTTTTTTTTTTTTTTTTTTTTTTTCCCACTTTTGGTTCGATAACCCCCAATCCCGGCCCCTTAGGTGATGGATAAACTGTTTTGCCAGAGATGTGGGCCATTTTTGTTGTGTTTGAATAAAGTCAGTTTTCGTGGGACCCACATCTTTTCGACTGGCAAAACTTTTTATCCGCCACAATCAGTAGTGAGGGGGTTCTTTTTACTAACCACCTTTTAGCATTGTATATTTTTCATCCAATTTTGTAAATAAGATTTTTATCCCCAACCCCCCCACATCATGTATATATATTTGTAACTTTCGGGGTTTAAGTAGGATGTCCACAGAGTGATTCTGGTATTTTGGTGAAAGAGTCTAGTTAAGTTAACGTTATGTTAGTTAGGTCAACATTAACCCCCATCCCCTTTTTCGGCCTTGTGCCACATTTTTATTTGTGTAATTTTATTTTATACAATAAAATAAATATTAACTTTAGTCTTTGTCAAGTTATCCACAACTTGAACGCTGACCGAAAGTCCACTACACAATCCAACAGTCACTGATAAATATGTTCTGCTAGGTGACATAAGAAAACCTTTTCTTATGATCAGACTTAAGTCTGATGAAGATAAAAATAGATTTTGTTTTTTTGTGAATGATGAAAACAAGTTGATTTGTTATCGTTATTGCACATTGATATTTGGCTTCAATGCAAGCCCTTTTATATTGAATTATGTTCTGCAGCATCACGTGAGTAACTTTCCAAATGACACATGTACTAAGATGTTGAAAAACGATTTTATGTTTACAACCTGCAATTCTTCGGGAGAGATAATCAGCCTTTATAAATATGCAGTGCCTCGACTGCAAAAGGGAAATTTCCAACTGAGGTCGTGTAATTCCAATTATAGAGTCCTACGAGAAATCATGATTGAGGATGGTAGAATTGTACAATATAACTATGAGTATGAAAATGTTCTTGGGTATAAATACCACTATACAGGTACCAACAGACATAATGACAATTTGCTCAAATTTAGCTGAGGATCTCTCTGGTTTGAGGAATCTGTCCTTCTCACGACAGGCTGTAGACAGTGATGGTCTACTAAAGTTGTATATCTTCTGTGATGCTCCACCACAGGCATATGGGTTTGTTATTTATGGGGTGCAAAATGGGAAATCCCATATAATATTTTCTAAAGTGAAAGTAGCACCAATGAAAGCCAAAACTTTGCCAATGATGGAGTTGCTTGCTGCATACATTACATTCAAAGCTTTATGCATGTTGCTGAGAACATACTCTAATATTAAAATTGAGAACATTATTGTTTCTGTGGATGCGCAAGTCGTATTGTCATGGCTTCTCTCAGACAATGTAAAGGCAAAAAGCCTGTATACCAGGAATAGAATAAGAGGCATTCATGATATGAAAGAGAATTTTACTAAAGAATTTGGAGTGGACATTCACTACAAATATATCCCCTCTGCGGAAAACCTGGCGGATCTGCTTTCTCGTGGTGTCAGCCTGGAAAAATTTAAAGTGAAACTGGACTTATGGACATATGGACCTGCATGGATAGTTCAGGAACCAGAGAATTGGCCTACAAGTACCTTGAGCTGCCTGAGTCGATATGTGGAAAATGTTTTTCATAGTACAATAGGCGAAACTATGTCTAAACCACTAATTCTCTTCGACAAGTCCTCGAGTTTGGATAAGTTATGCTGTGCTACTGCCTTCGTATTCAAATTTGTGGATAAATGTAAACGAGTAAAGAAACAGTCTAATCCAAAACAGGCTGCTAAAATTTACTTGATTAAAGTGATGCAATCACAAGCCTTTGATGTCGAGATTGCTTATCTGAAGGACCCACTTGATAAGAAGATTCTCTCGCTGGCTAAGAATCTTAACATCTTTCTCGACTCCGATGGGATCTTAAGAGTGGATGGCAGAATTGCCAATTCAAGATATGATTATAATTTGGTCTTTCCAATTTTGATTGGCAAGCAACATCCACTAACGAAATTAATAATTTTGGATAACCATCATCGGTGCAGACATTTGGGCATAGGCACGACAATAACAAAATTAAGGTTGTTTGGATATTGGCTTCCCCAAGCAAGGCAGTCGGTGAAGTCTGTAATCTCGAGCTGCTATACCTGTAAAAAATTCAACAGCTTGGCTTTTAAATACCCCAAGTTAACAAATCTGCCGAAACACAGAGTTAGGCTAATAAATCCCTTTCAACATACCGGTATTGATTACACAGCTCACATCTGGGTACAAAGAGAAGGAAAGTCTACAAAAATGTATCTGTTGATTTTCACATGTATGAATGTGAGAGCTATTCACATTGAGCTTGTGCCGGATATGAGCACTCAAGCTTTCATTCTCGCATTAACTCGTTTTTCTAATATTTATCGATTACCCACTCATATATACAGTGATAATGCACGTTCCTTTAATGCTTAATAATTAAACATCACATCAACAACAATGAATTCAATACTGCATTTACCAGCTCTGCTATCATGCACATAAAAATACCTCTTTACTTCCCTTGGATTGGTAGTACTTGGGAGAGAATGATCAGGGTAATAAAATCATGATTGTTTAAAACATTAGGTCGATCCAAAATCGGTTATTTTAAACTCTTAACTCTTCTATCAGATGTCCAAAGGGCAGTGAACTCCAGACCTCTGACCTACAGATGTTCTACTGATGTTGAATTACTACCTTTAACGCCCGTTTTATTCATCCTAACATAAACTCTGAACTTTCCTTCCAAGATGACAACCCCAGTTTAGTTGAAACAGAACCAGTAACAAGGTCTCTACTTGTAAGTACCTTGGAAAACAGAGAAGAATTGACTTTTAAATTCAAAGACCTGTGGCATGAGGAATATTTGTTGAGTCTAAGGGAAAGTTACAAGGATTTGCATGAAATTGAGTTCCACAATAAAATCAAGGTAAACGATGTGATTCTCATAAAGAATCTTACCAAGCCTAGACCTTTCTGGAAACTGGGCAGAGTTATTGAACTGTTTAGTGGGAGCGAATAAAAAGAGGCGATGGTGCAGTGGAAATACATAGCCTCAAGCATTTGTTTCCATTAGAGTTGTCTTTAACTCATAACTATTTTCCTGACACTCCAGCTGAAGAGGTATCCGATAAAGGTGCACCCTCTTCTATTGAAGTTTGTAAGAATCCTAACATGGGGCCAGCAGATGCTTCAAAAGAATTTGTTACTTACAAATCTAAGAGAATCAAGAAACCAACGTCTAATCCAGAATATCTGTATTATTAAAAAAAAAAAAATCGGTATTAAAACTGTGTATACATTCTTGTAATCATGCCATAATAATGCCTGAGAAAAAAAAATGTTTATTAAAAACTATATACATTCTTGTAATCGGGCCATAATAATGCCTGAAATTTTATTTAAGCAAGCTATTAGCTCTTGTTAAGCATTTATGTTTAAATAATAAGTTCTGAAGGGACATGCAACGAATTCATTCGTCGCATTTTTATTGTTGTTGGGAGAATATAAAAAAAACTAGAGTTACCTCCCTTTTCGTCTTATTTCCTTTTCCTTACAATTTAAATAAGGCCCTGTCTCATTGGCCAAACGTGCCGCTCATCGAACAATCACAGTAACCTATTTATTAAGCGGGACTAAAGACTCCTTTTAAACGCCCTCTTTCGTACGAAGATCAGTGGAGAAAAGACGTATTATTCCATTTCTCTACTTCTTAACTTGAAAGAAGCCGTCACTGATTGGTTGGTTGGTTGTTTTTGTTTTACAGCATATCAACCCTTTTCGGGTTATTTAATGCCGAATCCAAAGATTTTGAAGAAAATTTTTTTTTATAGAATATATTTGTTGTTTTCAAGTCAGTTTCTATTTAACCCATAGTTGGGACCCTAACAGGTACTACCACTCCGGGTCAGAGTGGACCTGGGAGCAATGATAATTAAAGGGCGGCTCCACACTCCCCAAAGTCCACAAGGTGGGGCCTCACCACTGGATATAGTTTAAGGTCATATCTAGGACCCCCATTGAGGGACTTTTACCCTCTGCAGGGAGGCAGTCGGCATATTCTAATGCCGACAGCGCCAAGCCGTCACTGAAGACGTTAAAAGAACTTTTGGACTTCTTAAAAGCCGCAAACAATTGTTTTGCAACCTGCATATTTTACGTTTGTGTTAAATACACTTTTTATTGTTCTCCAACTTGTATTCGTGTTTCGTGTGAGTCCAAAGTGTCAGGTCGAAACACAACAGCCTCGAGAGAAGGAAAGATTAAATGAGTCGCGTCAAACTGCGAAAATTTGAAGTGTCGAAAGAATGAGAATATTAAGTGGCACGTGTTGAATTTTAAAAATTGAAGCGTTGGAAAATGGAAAGATATAAATGATTCGCGTAGACGTTTTAAATGTTAAAGCGTTTAGAAAGGGAAAACGAGTTGTGGTCAGAGAGATGAAGATACGACGACGAAGTGAGTCGAGTCGGACCTTTTTTGGGGGGAGGGGGTTCCTATTCGTTGGATTTTCTTTTTTGATTCTCGTCTTGAAATGAACGTGTTGGAAAACGATTCGGTTAAATGTTGGAGGTGCATTCGAAAGTCAACGTAAAATACGTGCATATTTATTTAAACATTTAACCGCTAGTTATTTTATGAGATTATAATTCGAGTCGTTTTTTTTTTTGTTTTTGTTTTTTTTGTTTTTTTAAGTCGTCGTTTTTAAAAGAACTTAAAATGCGATTCGGTCGAATGCGACGTCGTTTTTAAATGAGAAATTTGGATCAAGTAAAGATTAGATAGCAGAAGACAAAGATAGACGCACATTTCAAGTGACACCGGTTGTTCGACCTTGACCGTGCTGTTGGTTGTTGGTAAACACGTCAAATAGCAGTTATAATATAATATAATATAATATAATATAAGTTAACAAATTTACCGAATCTCCATTACTAACGGTTACTATATTGTCCAATTTCTACTGTACACTCTTTAACCCTTATCCTCGAGTGGCCTCTGGGCTTTGATAAGTGGTGATGCACTGATGCCTATGTAAAAAAAAGCAGATATGTTACAAAACAGTTTCTTCAATATTAAATATTTACAAAACTTTAAAGGATTAAAAAATACTTTTCTATTTACACAAAACTTTTTAATGTAAGTAATAAAACGAAGGTATTTAAACAAAATATATTTTATTTAAATATGGGTGTCTTTGTCTTTCTAGGTGAGTTCATTTTATATATTTATAGAACTTTTTAATAAAACTACTACTACTATTATTATTATTAGTAGTAGTAGTAGTAGTAGTAGTAGTATAAATAAATAAATGGTAAATTTTTACGACGTGCCCCAGCATATTATAAACACTCCAACCTCCCTATGTTAAGGACGACTTTCGGAATAACACCCCCAACCTCAAAAGCTGTTCTTAACATGGGGAGGTTGGAGGTGTTTAATGGGGTGGTTGGGGGTGTTTCTGGGGCAGGTCGTAAAATAATACCAAATAAATAAATAAACCGACGAATAAACTGAGAATTTCGGATGATGTCAATTAAAAAATACATAATTTAAAAAAAAAATTTAAATGAAATTATTATAACCAAACTTTTTAATGGCAGAAACAAATATAAAATAACTGACTTGTTCGGATTTTTGCGATCAGGATTAATTTTTATATACAGTGTGCGTGTCCGTATGTGTGTGTGTGTTTATCTTTCTTTGTGCGTTTTTAATACAATCCAATATTTATTTAAAGTGCAATGTATGTAGGTGGTCAGTGAAAGAAGAAATCCTTCTAGACTGAGGCAATGTGTATACATAATAAAATCACAAGTATAAGCAACCGAGATTTTTTTAAATATATTTTATTCACATATCTTTTATAACTTTTATTTTTATAAAGATGAAGTGTAATATTACAAGATACAAATTGTTTTATAATTTTCATATTTATTTAAAAAAACAAAACAAAAAACTTGCTATTTGCTTATTTCTCCATAAAGACAAATTAAGTACAAGTAAGTTTAGCGTCCAAAATTTGCAGTTTCTAATGTTTTGTAATTAATATAGTTCATTCTTTTAAAAAATATTTTATTTTTATTACAATTATAATAATTATTATTAGTTTATTAAAGTTCTGTAAATATATTTAAAAACGCACTCAGAAAGACACCCATTTATTTTAATATATTTTGGTAAATTTATGTGCGTTTTGTTACTTACACAAAAAGTTTTGTGTTGTAATGAAAAGAGTGACCAACGAGAACGGAATAAGGTAAAGAGTGGAGTAACTGCTCAAGTGGGCTTTATTGAACTAAATCCTCACATGAGGAGTCCATGAGAGAAGCGTGCATACCACGAGGAGACTCGAAAAAGGAGGAATCAGGTAAAGGGAGGGGGGGCTGTCGGCTGTACAGGAAGTAGGAAAGGGAGATAATCAACGGATGCTGATGGGAGAGTTCATCTGATTTCACCACATTTTCCGCCGCTCAGGGAAAGTCCAGGTCAGTCAGCTTCTCAGGGACCAGGTCGCTGCAGTAGTCTATTTCGGCTGAAATAGGAAACAAAGAGAAAAGATAAAAAGAGTTCAAGGTTGGTAATTTTCATCTAGGTACCGAGGTTTCCGACGAACTCTAGAGGAGTGTCGCAGATTGGTTGCATCATATAGGATCGGAGAGGGCCTCGAATTATCATCTTGGAAGGTTGATTGAGGACAAGGAGGAACGAGATTCTCTACGATAGAGATAGCGGTGTCAGTAGGGTTTACCATAGGAAGGTGTTCAGGTTCCTCGAGTGTCGAAGGGGGTATGTTGGGTTGGTCATTTGGCAGAGCACATGGTGGGTCAGCAATGGTGGAATCTAATTTCAGAAGTGGCTGGGAATGAATTGCTTCTTCTGCTAAGGGAGCAATATGATGAAGAGATACAGTAGTTTCTCTTCCATTATTAAGCCGTACGTGGGCATTGTTCGGATTCACATCCAGGATCTCCACTGTTTCCACCGAGGGTTCATATTTACTACCGAGCACGTGTCGCTTCAGGAGAGCAGATTTAGATTTTGTCATCCATGTCGGTATAGATTCACCTGTAGACGATTTTCTTGGGAAGGTAAACATGCGTTCGTGAGGGATACAATTAGTAGCAGTGGAGAGCAACGAACGTATACAATGGAGGGCCACGTCTAGAACTTTTTCCCAACTACTAACATGAAGATTATTTGACCGCAGTGCTAAGTTCACGGTTTGCCAGATAATTCCATTGTATCTTTCCACTTGACCATTACCTTGAGGATTGAAGGCGGTAGTTCTGCTCGTGGCAATTCGCCGGGAATTTAGGAATTCCTTTAGTTCATCCGACATGAAGGCCGTGCACCGGTCAGAGTGCACAAAAGATGGATTTCCAAAAACGGAGAATAGGTTGGCCAAATGCTTCTTTACCGTAGCCGCCGAGACGTCTGCGCAAGGGTAGGCGAACGGGAAACGAGAATATTCATTCACAACAGTCAGCATGTACCTGTTACGAGAGTTGGAAGGTAGAGGTCCTTTGAAATCCATACTTAGTCTCTCAAACGGTTTGCTCGCCTTTATGAGGGGTTGGGAGGACACTTTAATAAATCTTGGTTTTATCTCGGAACACACCTGGCAAGACCTAGTCATAGCCCTTATGTCTTCCACCGAGTAGGGCAAGTTCTTACTTCGAATGAAATGCAGCATTTGGGTCACTCCAGGGTGACATAAGCTCCTGTGTAGATCAAACAATTTGTTATTCATTTTTGCGGATGAACAAATTCGAGACAGTGCATCGGCGGCCGCGTTTTGTTTTCCGGGGCGATACACTATATTGTAGCTGAAGCAGGCAAGCTCTAATTTCCACCTAGTAATCTTCTCATTTTTTATTTTGCTTTTACCTTTAGGGTTTAGCATGAAGGAGACAGATTTTTGGTTGGTGATGAGCTTGAAATGCTTCCCGAGTAGCAAGTGTCGCCATTTTCTGATCGCTTCTACAATGGCATAGGCTTCTTTTTCCACAGCGGAATGCTTTTGTTCTGTAGGCGTTAGGGTTCTTGAAAAGAAAGCCACGGGCTGACCGTTTTGGGTTAGTGAAGCAGCAATAGCATGTTCGGAAGCATCCGTTTCAATTTCAAGGGGGGAGTCCGAGTCTATACTAGTCAGCGAGGATTTGGCAATTTCTTTTTTTAGGTGGAAGAAAGCATCCGACTGTCTCTCAGAGAGGGGAAAACTAGTTACTTTAGTCAGGGGATGTAATTTCTCAGAAAAATTGGGTATCCACCTTGAATAGTGGGAGAACATTCCCATCGCTCGACAGAGGGAAGAGAGGTTTTTTGGTACTAGTAGGTCCATCAATCCTTTAAGTCTGTCAGGGTCGGGTTTTACTGACCCTTTACTTATGCTATACCCAAGCAAATTCACGGAGCCGAGTGAATAGTAGCATTTACTTGCATTCAAAGTTAAGCCATACTTTGCCACACTATCCAGGAATCCTTTCAGATTGTTGTCATGGTCCGTCTGGTTTCGTCCACATATAGTGACATTATCAATATAAGCATAAGGTTTTCACGCTTTATCATGTCATCCATCACTCGCTGGAAACTCGCCACACCATTGGTCACTCCGAAAGGGATTCGACGAAACTGATACAGGGACCCAGCAGCTTCAAAAGCTGTATATTTCCGCTCTTCGGGTTTTATCGCGACTTGATGATAAGCACTTATCAGGTCTAATGTGCTAAATACTTGGTAGCTGGCAATCTCGTTCACCATGTCCTCTATCCGCGGAAGGGGGTAAGCATCCAATAATGTAAAGTGGTTTATTGTCTGTGAATAGTCGACGACGAGTCTTTTCTTGTGATTTTCAGGCAATATTACTAGTATTTGGGCTCGCCATGGGGATTGCGAGAATTCTATAATGCCTTCTTTCAGCATACGTTTTACTTCTGACTGAATGAATTTCGAGTCAGGTAGGCTATGTCTTCTGGATTTTATAGCTACCGGACGGCAGTCTGAAAGATTCGCAAAAAGGGAGGGATAGCCAATATTGTTCATAGCAGTCAGTCCACACACAGTAAGGGGAGTAAATGATCCCCCAAAAGGTATTTCTATTGAAGAAAGTCGATCATGCCCGAGAATGACATCGCAGCACAAGTCTGGCATAACAGAAAGCCTCACCTTATGGTATTCTCTATCTTTCAAACGGAGGGATACTATACAATATCCTAAGGTACTGGATGAATGGGAACTGCTAGCCATGAAGATTCGTTCAGTACTTGGCGAGATAGCGAGCCCCAGCTTCTTAACTTGGTCCGGGTGTATAAAGTTTTCAGTGCTACCGGTGTCTATGAGTATTTTTACCGTTTTACCCATTATTCTCCCACATAATGCCGAACGAAACAGGCTTTCCGAAAAATTAAGAGTAGAGAGAGAAGCGATAATAGACTTACCGGGGTTGATAGCAGCGGCGGCGACGACGGCGGACGATTTGCAAACACGTGCGAAATGCCCTTTTTTATTACAGTTCTTACAGACAGCGTTTCGCACGGGACACTCAGATCTGTTGTGCTTGCCTCTTCCACAAAAGTAACAGCGTATGACAGCGGCTACTATCCGTTCGGGTGTGGAGTGTGCGGTGACGTTTGTTTCCTCGGCTCGGGTAGACGCGCTTACGGCATTCGTTCGAGAATAGGACGCTAATTGTTTCTGAGCCGTTTCCATAACAGGTGCCTGGTTGTAAGCGGCTTTTAAGTCGAGCGACCCATTCTCTAAGAGTCTTTGTCGAATATAGTTCGATGAAATTCCATTTATAAATGCGTCTCGAACGTATTCATCTCTCGCTTGCGTCTCTGAGACGGCACGAAATTCACAATCCTTGGCAAGGGTTTTTAACGACTGTAAATATTGGTCGATGCTTTCGTCTGTTTGTTGACGGCATGTGGCCAAAAGATGCTATTTTTAGGCTGTATAAAAATGGTGTCTAGTATGTCCATCGCGGAACTAAAACAGTCCACGTCAGAAATATTTTTGAAGATAGTTGGAAAGACGAGATTAACGAGGAGGCTGAATTTAAGCCTGTCAGTCAGAGGAGTTTGTTGGGTTTCACCGGCAGCGTCGAGAAAGATGGCAAACGATTTTTTCCAATGTGTCCAGATATCTGCGGCGTCGGGTTGGCTGGGATCTAGATGTAGCCGTTCTGGTTTTAAATATTTCTCCATAGTGAGGAGAGGATTTAGTTCAATAAATTGTAATGAAAAGAGTGACCAACGAGAACAGAATAAGGCAAAGAGTGGAGTAACTGCTCAAGTGGGCTTTATTGAACTAAATCCTCACATGAGGAGTCCATGAGAGAAGCGTGCGTACCACGAGGAGACTCGAAAAAGGAGGAATCAGGTAAAGGGAGGGGGGCTGTCGGCTGTACAGGAAGTAGGAAAGGGAGATAATCAACGGATGCTGATGGGAGAGTTCATCTGATTTCACCACATGTGTAAATAGAAAAAAGTTGTTTTTATAAATCCTTAAAAGTTTTGTAAATATTTAATATTAAAGAAAATGTTTTGTAAATATATATTTTTTCTTTTAAATCGTAAAAAGTTTTTGTGAACATTCGAACATGTCTGCTATTTGACGTGTTTACAAACAACTAGCGGCAATGTCAAGGTCGAACAACCGGTGTCACTTGAAATGTGCACCTATCTTTGTCTTCGGCTACCGGAGTATCTAATCTTTACTTGATCCAGCTTTAAAATGAAATTCAGTTGTATTTGCTGAAAAGAAAAAAAAAGTTGTCGCTTTTAAACGAAAGAGTTATTTTAATGAAATTACAATTCGAGTCGGATTTTTTGTTTTTTAAAACAACTTACAATGCGATTCGGTCGCTTTGCATGTAAAAAGTCATTTTTAAATGAAACATTTAAAATGAATTTCGGTTTCATTTACTGAACAAAAAAGTTGTCGCTTTTTGTAAAATGTTTTTGACTCCTAATGGGAGTATGTTTATTTAGCCCTTCGGCCCCGGCCTTGGCTAAGACCTCATTTTTGGGGCCCAAAGAAGTTTAGGCACCAGGGCCAGTAAGGGGAAATGGGGTATGCGGGGGGTCTTTCTGCTCTAGTTTGCTAGGTCTTGCTCGGAAAACAAGAACTTTATTAAGTTTTCCCTACACTAGAATATCTATCATACTACGCCTCATTCTTACCATGGACCTACTTAAAAACGAACACCAGTTTATGGGATGGCAGGCGACTTTGGATACAGGTTCATTATCAATGCCTTTTCTTGGCCTTTTGACCAAGATCAAAGTGTAGTATCTATCCGACAGATACTGCAAGCTATGACTAGCAAAGACCAGATGTGGGGGCAACCCCACATGCCTGACCTTTAACCAGCTCCCATTTCCCACCTCTCGGGAGCTGGTCCCCTTTTCCCTTCCCCCTCCCTTCACTCCTCACATTAAAAATTGGCCTTGTGCCTAATTTGCTCGGTGGGGGAGCAAATAAATACCATCTGTTCTTCAGATGCTGCACTTCTATTTCTTGTTATCTTTCGGTGGAGGAGAAATCCTTCACGACTGAGACAATTTTTATTTTTGTACCTTTTCTCCACGTTAAAAACGACCCTGGTGTCTAACTCTGTCCCGTGGGGAGGCATAGTAAATAGGTACAATAACAAAACAACAAATTCTATTTACAAACAGAAGTATTTTTTTTTTTTAAATAAATTGATTAGGGTGAGATGAAGTGGAGGGGGGCAAACTAGCAAATACCCAAAAAGAAAGAAAAATAAAACAACTAAACAAAATGCCTATGGGAGCGGATTAGTAAGGGGAACCTCCCGACCTACTCGCTAAGAAAAAATGGAACGCCTACTGTCTACCGGCCTCCCCCCAAAAGCGAGGTGAAAGTAAGCAGATCGTTCCCTACTGCGGAGTGGGGAATCTAACGGACAGTTTTTCAGAAAACTGGGGTCATAAGGAATGGACGGTGTCTTCCAAGATATGATACATAAAGGGTAACAGACCGGGGACAAAATAAAGGGTGGACTGGGCATCTTTGGAAACTCTCCTAGTGCCAATGAAAAATAAAGAATCTTCGTCCTCCTTGTTGCAGCGTAGGCAGGAGGGAAAGTAAAACTCGTTGCTCCTGCTATCCTTTGCGAGCCTGTCGAAAAGTGGCAGCGCGTCTCGGACTAGCCTCCATGTTAACAAAACTTCTGAATTATTCAAATAGCTACTGGCAGGTGCTCAATTCCACAGCAAGACAACTTCCTCCCTCGACATGTTCAGCTGCTCCACCAGCGGATCGTTTGCGGTCCCCACCACTAATTCCTGATATAGACTGTGCAAGGTCACTGGACCCCGGCAATGCCCTAAGGGTGGCTTGGCATTCAGTAAGGAAAAGCGATTCCCCCACCGGCCTTCTGCTACCTTCAGCAGCAGGGGCAGATATGAGCTGCAGAAAAGCTAGGTTCACAGCTGGTACACAGTGCAAATCCTCAAGCAGTGTCTGACTCAGGAACACCAACCTTTCTGCGTGTTTGTGACTTAATAGGTCAGGCATCCCCAAGCCTCCCTCGCCAAGTTTCTGCATACAGACCTGTCTATGGACAAATAGCTTTCCTCCCTTCCAAAGAAGTTTGAAAAGGAGTCACTCTAAAGCCTTACAGTGATCCGCAGGCAGGGGAAGAACAGACAAGCAGTAAAGGATCAGCGGAAACACAAATGTTGAACATGCTTGCGCACGACCCTTCAAGGACAATTTCCTCCGAATCCAAGTCCCAATCGACGACTCGACCTTCGTCTGTACCTCCGACCAATTTTTGTCCAGCTGGAGTCCAGGCCCGAACCACACACTTTACCAGGCCATCCTACCAGCCGAACTCACCTGGTAGTGAGTTTACCCTAATCCAGGCGTCCAACCACAGGCCAATGGACTTGCTACAATTGACTACGGCCCCTGTGACAACTTTGTACTTAGTGATCACCTCATTCACCACTTTAATATTGCTATGTCGTGCAACGAAGATGGTGACATCATCAGCGTACGCAGACACCCTGGCAAATTTGCCACCAGGTAGAGTTAAGCAGCGCAGGACTGGTCTCATCGCCTCGTCCCTTAATTTGCAAAGGAAGGGCTCCAACGCCAGGACATATAACAGAGGTGACAGCGGACAACCCTGGCGCACCGACCAAGAGACCCCAAAGGACTCCGACAACCTACCATTTACTTGCACCACTACCGCGGGATCACGATACAGAACAGAGACCCACTTGCAGAAGTCCAGACCAAAGCCGGTGGTCCCTATAACAGATTCCAAGAAACCATAGTCGACCATATCGAATGCCTTGGACTGATCTAAATTGATCAGCGCAGCTTCCTTGGCGTCTTTTAACCCCTCTATGATCATGCGCACCAAGTGCATGTTGTTTTGAATCGATCAACCTTTCACAGTGTAGTTCTAATCCAGCTCAACCAAGTCACCAATAACAACCTGCAGTCAGTTTGCAAGAACGCGGGACAAAATCTTCAACTCTGTGTTTAGCAGAGTGATGGGCCTATAGTAATCTAAGTTCCCCCCTCCATGCCGTTCTCCCTTCTTCAGTAGTGTGACCACTCCTTTGGTAACCTACCCAGGGATAGATCCCTGAGCAAACCAGTGGTTAAACGCACCCTTAAGAAGGGGCACAAACATGAGCGACAGCCTCAAGTAGACTTCGTAGGGCAGACCATCGAGCCCCGGAGATTTGTTATAGCCAACCTGCTTCAACGCAGTAATGATCTTATGCTCCATAACCATCCCTTCGCAACCAGCTGCTTGGGCTGCAGTAAAGCGGGGCGAGCCAGCTAAATAACTGCTAAACTTCTGGCCGCGGAGTCTGTGTAGTTGGGTGAAGTGCTCCTCCAAATGTTGCCGAAACCCGTTGCAAATCTCTCAAGCAGTTACAAGAGTGTGTCCTTCCAGGTTTTTCACCTCGCGAATGTATCCATCTGAGCCACGTCTTAAGGCAGCTGTATGCTCAACAGCGTCAACGTTCACTGCTTGACCTTCATATCGCTCACTAGTCAAGCGATTCAGGCCATCCTTAACTAATGGTAGCTCTAGATGATCACCCCCCCCCGCCACTGCCTGGGTCAGCCTATCATCTAGGTGCCTTTTGGTCCAAGCCCTAGTTAGCGCGAGGCTTTGGCTGTACTGGACCCAAAAGTTCCTAATGGTAGCCTTAAGTCTAACCCACCAGCTGCTCCCGGTAACCGCCCCCACTACCTCTCGCTGAATTAATGTTGTCCACTGCTGCCGGAAGTCGTTCGACTCCAACAAGGAAACGTTCAACTTCCAGTAGCCAGCCAATCTAGGCCTATTACCTAACTTCAAACGGGCTAACACGAGTTTGTGGTCCGAATGACCTAGCCAGTGGAACGTGGGACATGATAAGAAATCTATGTCGCCTCTTCTAATTAACATTCTGTCCAAGTATGTGCTTGGACAGACTGCCGAATTACCCTGCCACGTCTACATCTCCCTCTCCGGGTTATCTAGAAAGAACCTGTCGACCAGATCGCACAAGGCCATCAGGTTAGACAGGCTGTTTTCACACCACTCCAACACTAAAACCCCTCCAACCTTATCTATAGTGGGGTCCAGGATGGCATTCCTGTCCCCTATTAAGACTACCCGCTCCGGACCCAAAGTGAGAAACACCTTCACCCCCCCAAAAAAAAGGAAACCTTCTCGCTGCGGACATTAGGCGCATAAACAGCCACGATCTGGAACTCGCCGCTTTTAACGGCAACATCAACCACAACCAACCTTCCATGAGCGTCCACGTCAACAACGGTAACCGTCACAGATAGGGTGCGACTCACTAACACAGAAACCCCACAACTACGGAAATTGCCATATGCTGAGTAAACGTAAAAATTGTCCACCAGCACATTGCAATCCCTGACCTCAACAAAGTGGGTCTCCTGCAATGTAGAAACATCTACTTCAAAGGCCACGAGATCCCTCAGCACGCGAGCAGCCTTGCTTCAAAATTTCATGCCCCTCGTGTTCAAACTAGCTAGGTATTCATCAACAACGAGTCTGATGGCATTGGAGGTCAGGACGTCGAAGGCCTAGCTGAAATTGCCCGTGAGTAGATCAGACGTAAACTGTCCGTCCTGAGATAGGCTTCCCACATCCAGGGGAAACATCAGTTTAATCGCACTAAAGAAGGAGGGGTAAACGTAAACTGGGATCCTCCCTTTGCACTTTTTGGCTATCTGCCCTAGTGATGGGTGCTCCCCGTCTACCAGTTTAAGGTCCGGAAACGCCATCTTTCCAGCCTCTAACATCCTCCACAATTCTTCAGCACGACCTCCCCTATTCAGCCACATGAACGTGATGATGTTTGGGGCGTCTGAAAAATTTCAAGGATCGGTGACATCCTTGCCTTCCACCTTTGAGAGGCTTTCCAGGCTTTTTAGATAACGCCTCTGCCTCCCATTGAGGTCACCGATCACCTGGTCACTGCTCGCATCACAGAGGCGCTCCCCTGGCCAGAAAAGAAACTTTCTGTTTTTTTCCTCTCTTTTTTCTTTGTCTCTTTTTTTTCTCTCTTTTTTCCTCTTCATTACTCATCACAGTCGGAGCTTCATCTTGCATTTTTTCTTCTGGGTTGTTGAATAGTGGAGGGGTAAGCTGAACTTCTTGTGGGGGATTGGTGTTGGAGGCTCAGTAGCTGGGTCACTGGTACTTTCTTCCGGAACTTCTTTCTCTTTCCTCTCTCTTTTCTCCATCTGCTTTGTCGTTTCCTCTTCTTTGGACACCAAGGAACTCACTCTCAATTTCCGTCGTCTCTTATTTTTTCCCCTTTCTGGAGACGACCTTACTCTAGGTGGTGGCATCGCTCCTCTCTTCTATCTTTTCCTCCTTCTTCTCTTTACCAGCTCGTCTTCTGTCATCTTCTCCTGAACCTTTTTCAATGACCGACATCTGTCAGCCCTCATAAGTCAGTTGTGCTGGGATCTAGTTAAATCCCTCCCGGTCGACTCTCATCTGCAATTTAAAGTCTCCAGTCATTATGCTTCGGGGGCCTATCACTGGATGAATTCCTTCCACCTCGCCATACTGGGACATGGTGGCTCCCAGCTGGTCCTCTACCATGAAGCATGGCATGCCCAACACTGTAACCATCGTCCTACTTTTGGACTGGTACTCTGGCTTTACTCTAAGATTCTTCCATGTGAGGTCCCCTTTTGCCACTTTCTCAGCTTCCTCCTTTGTCGGCAAAAGGAGATCCCACATGGCATAACTGCATCTAACCATGTACTCGGCAAGGATCTTCAATTCTCCCAGCATCTCCATCATTTTTTCTTTCGGGACCCCGTGAGCCCTTTTCCTTTAACTTCTAACATCACCAGGGATACGGACCGGTCCTTAATTCTTTCCATCGTCCCAGGAACCACCTTCAGCTTGCTTCCAACCACATACTGGTACTTCGCAGTGAATAGGTCTTTATAGTATTATGCGGGTTTCTTTTCCTTCGGGCCCCAGGTTTCTGTTACCGCCTTCTGTCCTTCTTGACTGCTAGTCTGGGTTGATGGACATTCCACTGGCTTCTGTGCCGCGGGTATTGGAGAGTTGCCAGTTGTAAGGGCTGGCCATTCCTCCGCACTCGCTGGCACTGCTTGCATTGCTTTGGTAGCACCCCCACCCCCACCCCAGGGAGCACCCCTTCACGACTATCACCTCCAATAACCTTGTTTTTCTTAACACTACCACCTTCTTCTTTGGGGTGTTGTTCACTGATTGCAACTGGGTCAGCATTGGCACTTTGTCGCCTATGCCTCACCAAGGCTTACCTTGCCGGCGCCTCATTGTTCTCGCCGTTTTCTGGTAGGCCTCCTCCAACTTCTCATAGTCTGAGGTTTCCTCCACATATTTTTTCCACACTTTCTTCTGGTCCTCCTTATTCATCCCCACCGCAGCTCCGGGTGTCCTCCATGAGGTCATCTGATCTTCTGGCAGTGGGGAACCAAAATTAAACTCGCTCAAGCTTGGGGTGATTTCCTGGGTGGCAACCCCTATGATGGGACCGACCGACACAGAACTTGGTATGCCTTCTGGGGTGGCAACCCCCTCAACAGGACCGACGGATTTTGTGGTGCCTTTCACCCTAGCAACCCCTTCAACAGACACGGACTGGGAACCAATAACTACACCTGGGGCGTCCCCTGAGGTGGCAGGAGCAGAGGCTTGCTCCATGTATTTGGTGGCTCAGAGCCCAACCAAGACCCGCCGATTCGGAAACCAAGGGTACTGTCGCCTAAAAAGGCATGTGAGTATCCCTTGGCCCTGCCGGCTGCTTAAGTCTTAGCTGGACTCCTGACTATCTGTAGCATAATGAAAACAATCAGTTAATTTGCCCAGGATGGGCAATAACGAAAACAATACACAAGGTTAACAAAAAAAACAATGGTCCTTTCTGGTCGAAACCCCACGTGGACAAGAGAAAACAAAAGCCTGTCACTCGACTACCGGTTTAGACCAAGAGTTTCGCACTGTGAGACAGACACTACACCCTGATTCTCACCAAGAGTCCAAAAAAACGCACCCAACATCAAAAGACGAACTAATGGGGGTATGACACCAATGATTTCGCCAATCGTTTTTATAACCACCGGTTGTGGTAACCAACCAATGAAAATGTTCCAAAGTTACTATAAAAATTGTTGAATTTTGGATTCAATCAGTTCGCCGTTGGTTATGTCATGAACAGCATCTTTGTTACTGGAAATTACTTCACACTCAGTATTGAGACTGCATTCTGTTCAACATAATGTCTCAACACTAAACAGTTTTAAACAAAAAATTTAAAAGTGTATATGGTTGGATTTTCTAGAAAAAGTCGCCACTTTAAAATGAGGAATTTTTAAAATGTGATACGGTTGTTTTTTTTTTTTTTTTTTTTTCTGAAAAAGTCCTTGCTTTTAAATGACGAACTGGAAATGCGATTCGGTTGTGTTGTATAAATGTGGAAAAAATAGAGAAGGCTTACCGCAAAAACGTGTTTGTGTCTGTCATGCGGGCTGAGAAGGAAAAACAAAAAGATCCAAGATGGTGAGCGTGGTCTTTTAATGCCAACGGTCTCACATCAATGACCTCCCTAAACACATACTTAAATCATTCGTTAACATCTATGCTGATGACACGACCATCTACGGCAACACATCAAAGGCTGTAAATGACAAAGTTCTCTCTGATTCTCTCTCCTCTGATCTCGAGCGCGTGGTTCAGTGGGGGAAGATGTGGCTGGTTACCTTTAATGCATCCAAAACCAAACTCCTATCCTTACATCATCAACGCTCTGATCCTCATCTGGCATCAATTGTGATGGATGGCTCTCGTCTGGGTGAGGCCCCGTGTTTTGACAAGATTCTGGGTTTGACCTTTACTCCTGATCTGAAATGGAACACGTACATCAAGTCTGTTGCCAAGGTCGCAGGAAAGATGGTAGGATCCTTCTACCGCTCCAGAAGATATCTCACTACTGATGCAATTCTCTATCTATATAAAAGCCAAGTACGTCCAAGGATGGAATACTGTTGCCATATCTGGGCAGGAGCTGCTAAAAACAGCCTATCCTGCCTTGCCAGAGTACAAAATAGACTTCGTGGCTTAGTGGGGGATGCCCTTTTCTCTACCCTGCAACCTCTCTCCCACAGAAGAGATGTTGCGAGCCTATCCTTGTTTTATCGTTATTTCCATGACAGGTGCTCGTCTGAACTCCAATCTCTGGTCCCCCCTCGCCAATCTTTCACGAAAAACACCCGTCTAGCTGAATCCACTGTGAAAAATTTCCCCCACTCTATATCTGTGCCTAAATCAAAACACGGATTCCATGAACAAAGCTTCTTTCTTAGAACTGCACGTCTGTAGAACTCTGTTCCATCTGCCTGCTTCCCACCGGACTACAACTTGGATGTCTTCAAGTCCAATGTTAACAAATTCCTAATTCCTAATGAACCGCCCCCTTAAGTAAACACTTCATCAAATCTCCACACTAACGTAATGTACTTGCAATAACCCTTATCTCTGAGTGGCTTCCGGGCCTTGATCACTGTGTAAAAAAAAAAAAAACAGTTCTCGAAAATTCACGTCTCGCACAAGATTAGGAAGTACACCCGGGCACCATAAAAGCAGCTTTATTTCGAGATGATTTACACTTTATATGTGATCATTGAAGTATACTGGCAAATTTTTTGAGCACCCGTTTTGAGATTTCTTCTGATGATGAAACCACCATAATATCATCCATAAAGGCCAGTAGTGGTGTTTCTACTCTAGCACCATTTATCTCTGTTGACTTGAGTACCATTTCCATAATAAACACAAGCAAAACCACCAATATTGTGCATCCCGCTGCAATGCCTACTTCCAGTCGTTGCCACTCAGTTGTGAGCTTGTTGTTAATCTCACTACAAAGTTATCATCAATTTTTGAATCACCTCAGGCATCCAAAAATGTTCCATAGCCAGTTTCAACAATTTGTGCGGCACTGATCTATAGGCATTTGCCAAATCTAACCAGATGATTGACAAGGTTCTCCTTGCCATTCTGTCCTTGTGTATAGCATTTCAAATCGAATATGCATGTTCAACACGTGACAAACCTGGCACCCTGCTTTCGGAACAGACTCCTCAATATACCCGTTTCTCTGCACAAAGTTCATTACTCGACCTGCAAGTACCCCAAAAAATATTTTGCCATCAACGTTCAGAAGTGTTATTTGTCTGAACTCTCAAATGCTTTCTTTGGTAGAAATATTCCTTCTGAGAGATACCAACGCAACTTTCTTCTACATTTGTTTCAAGTAGATGAAAAGTTGCTTTTGAAGACTACGGCATGTCTTGTAGTGCATATAGTTGATGCCATCATTTCCAGGAAAACTCTCACTTCTTGCACTTTTAACAAACCCGTCTACCTCTTTCTTCTTCATATCACTCTGATCAAATAGGACACCTGGTTGAATTGATTATTTAAGCTCTTCAAATGGAGGTATATCCTGCTCTCTTTTTGCATCAGCATAAGTCAGTCAGATGGTCTTCCAGTTCTTCCTTGGAGCATTCAAACTAAAAAGTCATCTCCAGGCATATAGACTTTTGGTGAACTGAATAAGTGGCACTCATCTGACAAAACGTCGCAATCATCGCAATAGGAATATATATAGTTGTGTGTATATATATATATATATATATATATATATATATATATATATATATATATATATATATGTATATCTATATATATATATATATATATATCTATATATATATATATGTGCGTATATATGTGTGTGTGTATAAATATATGTGTGTGTATATATATGTGTGTATGTATATGTCTGTCTGTGTATATATATATATGTGTGTGGGTGTATATATATGTGTGTGTATATATATATATATATGTGTGTGTATATATATGTGTGTGTGTATATATATATGTGTGTGTGTTTATATATATGTGTGTGTGTATATATATGTGTATGTATATATATATGTGTGTGTATATATATATATATGTGTGTGTGTATATATAGGTAAATATACATATATATGTGTGTGTATATATAGGTGTGTGTCTATATATATATATATATATATATATATATATATATATATATATATATATATATACATATGTATGCATATATATGTGTGTGTAGATATACATATCTGCGTATATATATGTGTATACAGCCTTTGAGACTTTACATGACCGGTCGCCACAGTCGATTGAAAATTTCTTGGAGCAACTGAAAGTCGTAAATCACTCGCCCGGCCAGTCGATAAACTTTCTTTAAATAAAGATACGGGGGGGGGGAACTCATTTATTTTACGACCCTCAAATATGTGGTGTCTTAGAATGACGTATGTCTCATCATTTGTGAATTCTTTCATCTCTAGCTGTGAAACCGTTAGAATATCGTATTGAAAAAAGAGTGGTAACGCTAAAGGTCAGCAAGAGGTCTAATTTGCACATTTGGTGTGTAGTCAAAATGTCGCCTTCATTTAGCTCTCTGATTTTGAAATTCATTTTGAAAAAAATGCTTCGACGTTACAACTACATACACTTCATGCTTACAAAAATAAAGACGAACATTTAAAAGAGGAAAAAAAGCATCGTTCCGCCAAGCATCCGAAGAAATGATTCTTATTTCTATGGAACAATAATATGAATGATGCTATATAAAGAAACTGGTGTTGTATTTTAACGTTTTGTTGAATATTTACTGAAATGTTTGTAGTAATAAAATAGTTGATTTACAAGAGTTAAACAAATATTTTCTTGTTAGATTATACACACGGTAATTTCTTGAATTGTTGTAAAATTATTTACTATTATTGACTGAAACAAAGGCATAAAGTCGGACGAGTACTTTTTTCCAAATCTCAAAGGCTGTGTGTATATATGTGTATATATATGTATATATATTTATATGTATATATACATATATATATTTGTATGTATATATATGTGTATATATAGATGTGTATATGCATGTATATATATGTGTATATGCATGTATATATATGTGTATATGCATGTATATATATGTGTGTATATGCATGTATATATGTGCGTATATATGCATGTATATATGTGTGTATATATGCATGTATATATGTGTGTATATATGCATTATATATGTGTGTATATATGCATGTATATATATGTGTATATATGCATGTATATATATGTGTATATATGCATATATATATGTGTATATATGCATATATATATGCATATATATATATAATATATATATTAGCAGCAAGTCATTATTCAAGTATGTCTGATTGAACAGGACAGAGTTCTTTTTTCGATTTTGCTGGGTCTCAATTCGTCGAGCAAGTCTTTTTATTTCGGCTTGCATGTTGTATATTATGGCGCCTAGTAGTTGTTGTTTGGCCACATTCTTCTCAAGCGCTTTCTATTAATATCAATAGCATCAAAAAACAACACCTAACACCCCATGAAAAAAACTATGATCGTCCAACATTAGAAATATCTTAACTAATAATACTAAAATTCGATACCTTACCAAACACAAAGACTAAAACACTAGAAGCTATACTAATTTTAAAAAAATACAGCCCGTTATTAACAGAATCTCATTTAATATCAGGACAAATATGCTTGTTACATATATGTCTGGCTGGTGATCATCTAGCTATTAAAATGGGCAGTATTCCATTTATCAATGAATACGGAGACTTTGTTTATTTTACGATATATTTAATATACACATTTCAACACAATGACGGCGGTGGGGGGTTTGTCATAGAGGTGATCGCAAACTGTGTCAATTTGTGTCCCGCATCTCTCCGTCTCTCTGACTGTCTGCCTATTGCTTTCTCTTCTTTTTATTGATATCTCTTCGATCTGTTAACCTATTTCCTCGCCAGCTCGTTATTGCACTTTTGCTGGGTTTCGGTCTGACCCATGACCTATTGATGTCATAGATCCAGGTCGCTACAAATCGCGGGATTCCATTGTTTATTTTCGTTTGCCTAGATGTAGCTCAGGCCACCTTTTCCTGGGACTGACCGTTCTTTGATCGGCTGGAATTTCCATTGTTTATTTTCCTGCTTGTTTAGACGCACCTCTCCTTAACACTTCTCCCTTTGCCACTAAAAAAAATTATATACACATATAATAAATTTTTTCAATAATTCTAGAATTCCTGCATGTTTCGTTTTTTTTTTCAAATTTATTTATTTATTTATTTTTTCAAAGACATCTTTTCCGTTCAACAATAAGTCATTTTGACTTTTTCTTGTCCACTACAGTTAATGTATTTTAGTTGTTTATTTTTCTATTTTTGTTTTTCTCTTTTTTTCCGTAGAAATTAACACAAATAGATTATCACACACTTTATTTTTTCTGTTTTTTCCATGGACACAATTTAGCATTATTGACACAAATCCATTATCACACACACACACACACACACACACACACACACACACACACACACACACACACACACACACACACACACACTTTTAAAAAAAATTTTATTTTATTTTTTTCCGTGGACATAATTTAGCATTACTTATCACATTATCAATTATCACACGCACACATTTTTTAAAATCTCTTTTTTCTTTTTTTCCGTGGATATACTTTAGCATTATTGATACAAATCCCCTATCACACACACACTTTTTTTTTTAATTTCTTTTTTCTATTTTTTCCATGGACATAATTTAGCATTATTGACACAAATCTATTATCACACACAGATTTTTAAAAAATTTCTTGTTTTGTTTTTCCTGGACATAGTTTAGCATTATTGACACGAATCTATTTTCACACACACACTTTTTTTTTAATTTCTATTTTCTTTTTTTTCATGGACACAATGTTGCATTATTGACACAAATCTATTTTCACACACAGATTTTTAAAAAATTTCTTGTTTTGTTTGTCCTGGACATAGTTTAGCATTATTGACACGAATCTATTTTCACACACACACTTTTTTTTTAATTTCTATTTTCTTTTTTTTCATGGACACAATGTTGCATTATTGACACAAATCTATTTTCACACACACTTTTTTAAAATTTCTTTTTCTTTTTTTTCCGTGGACATAATTTAGCATTATTGACATACATCGATTATCACATACACACTTTTTTTTAATTTCTTTTTTTTTCCGCGGACATAATTTAGCATTATTTACACAAATCCAATATCACATACACACTTGTTTTAATTTCTTTTTTCTTTTCTCTCCGTGGACAAAATTGTGCACTATTGAAAGTATTCCATTATCACACACAGACTTTTTTTAATTTCTTTTTTCTTTTTTTTCCGTGGACATAATTTAGCATTATTCACACAAATCTATCATCACACACACAGTTTTTTTTTATTTACTTTTTCTTTTTTTTCCGTGGAGACAATTTAGCATTATTTACACAAATCCATTATCACACCCAGACTTTTTATATTCCTTTTTTCTTTTCCTTCCATTGGCTTAATTACTGACACAAATCCATTATAACATAGACACATATTTTTTTAAATTTCTTTTTTTTTCCATGGACATAATTTAGCGTTAGTGACACAAATCCATTATCACATACACATTTTGTTTTAATTTCTTTTTTCTTTTTTTTCTTTCTTTTTTTTTTTTCCGTGACATAATTTAGCATTATTGACACAAATTCATTATCAGACACCTTTTTTTAAATTTTTCTCTTTTTTCCGTAGACATAATTTAGCATTATTGACAAAAATCCGTTATCACATACACACATTTTTATTAATTTCTTTTTTTCTTTTTTTCCGTGGACATCATTTGGCATTATTGATACAAAATCCATTATCACACACAAACTTTTTTTAAAATTTCTTTTCTCCTTTTTTTCCGTGGACATAATTTAGCATTATTGAAACATATCCATTATCACAGACTCACGTTTTTTTTAAATTCCTTTGTTCTTTTCTTTCAGTGGACATAATTTAGGATTATTGACACATATCCATTATCACAGACTCACTTTTTTTAATTGCTTTTTTCTTTTTTTTTTCGTCGACAAAATAAGCATTATTGACACAAATCCAATATCACATACAAAATTATTTTATTAATTTCTATTTTTTTTATTTTCGGTGAACATAATTTAGCATTATTGACACAAATCCATTATCACATACAAACTTTTTTTATTTCTTTTATTTTCCTTGCACATAATTCAGCATTATTGATACAAAATAAATTATAACAAATACTCTTTTTTTAAATTTCTTTTTCTTATTTTTCCGTGGACATAATTATTTACACAAATTCATTATCACATACACAGTTTTTTTTTTAATTACTTTTTTCTTTTTTTTCGTGGACATAATTTAGCATTATTGAAACAAATCCATTATCACACACACACTTTTTTTTAATTTCTTTGTTCTTTTTTTTCCGTGGACATAATTTAGGATTATTGACACATATCCATTATCACAGACTCACTTTTTTTTTAATTGCTTGATTGCATAATTTATAAAAATCCATTATCACACGCACACATTTTTTTAAATCTCTTTTTTCTTTTTTTTCTCGTTGACATAATTTAGTATTATTGACACAAATCCAATATCACATACACATTTTTTTTTTAAATTTCTTTTTTCTTTTTTTTTTTTTCATGGACATAATTTAGCATTACTGACAGGAATCCATTATCACACACAGTTTTTTTTAAATTTATTTTTTCTTTTTTCCGTGGATATACGTTAGCATTATTAACACAAATCCACTATCACACACACAATTTTTTTTTTAATTTCTTTTTTCTTTTTTTCCGTAGACATAATTTATCATTATTGACACAAATCCGTTATCACATACAACTTTTTTTAAATTTCCTGTTTCTTTTTTTCCGTGGACATAATTTAGCATAATTGACACAAATGCTTTATCACATACACATTTTTTTAAATTTCTTTTTTCTTTTTTTTCCGTGGAAACAATTTACCTCTATTGACACGAAACCATTATCACACACACACACACACTTTTTAAAATCCCCCCCCCCCCCCCCGTGGACATAATTTAGCATTATTGACACAAATCCATTATCACACACAGCTTTTTTTTAATTTCTTGGTTCTTTTTTTCAGTGGCAATAATTTAGCATTATTGACACAAATCCATTATCACATACACACTTTTTTTTAATTTCTTTTTTCTTTCTGTTCCGCGGCCATAATTTAGCATTATTGACACAAATCCATTATCACATACACACTTTTTTTTTAATTTCTTTTTCTTTTTTTTTCAGTGGACATAATTTCGCATTATTGACACAAATCCATTATCACATACACACTTTTTTTTTAATTTCTTTTTTCTTTCTGTTCCGTGGCCATAATTTAGCATTATTGACACAAATCCATTATCACATACACACTTTTTTTTTAATTTCTTTTTCTTTTTTTTTCAGTGGACATAATTTCGCATTATTGACACAAATCCATTATCACATACACACTTTTTTTTAAATTTCTTTTTTCTTTCTGTTCCGTGGCCATAATTTAGCATTATTGACACAAATCCATTATCACATACACACACTTTTTTTTAATTTCTTTTTCTTTTTTTTTTTTTTCATGGGCATAATTTAGCATTACTGACAGGAATCCATTATACCACACGCTCAGTTTTTTTTTTTTTAATTCCTGTTTTTTTTTCCTGGACTTAATGTAGCAATCTTGACAGAAATCTATTATCACATACACCCTTTTTTTTTCTTTTTTCTTTTTTTGTGGACATAAGTTAGCATTATTGTCACAAATCCATTATCACACACACACTGTTTTTTTTTATTTCTTTTTTCTTTTTTTTTCCATGGACATAATTTAGCACTAGTGACACAAATCCATTATCACACACACTTTTTTTTAATTTCTTTTTTCTTTTTTTTTTCCGTGTACATGATTTTGCATAATTGACACAAATCCATTATCACACACACATTTTTTTGTTTTTTTTCTGTGGTTTCTCTTAATGTATGTTTTTGTTTCTTTTTCAAATAACATCGGTGGTATTTTCACCTCAATTTTAAAATTGACATTTAGGCGGCCGACGTCCCATTGCCTAGCTTTTTTTCTTTACCATTCCAATTACTTTGTTGAAATGGAAAGCAACTGTATCTTTTCCTTAGACGTCAGTTTCTTGAACCATGGAGATAAGGGATCTTTTATTTTTATTGAATAGGATGGTGTTCGCAGTTTACTTAATTTACCTAAATACTGAGTATTTTTCTCACCCATCCTAAACAACTCCCTCTTTCCTGTTCTTCTTCCCAGCTACCAAACCTCGTACTAACTCTATTTACGATAGGTTGGTCCCATTCCAAATCTCGTGCACTGCATACAACGTATACAGACGGCTGATTTTGTCTATATTGGCTGCACGTCTCGCCGTCATGCTCTGTGTCACGATTTTTAGTTCCTGAACCGACTCCTCCCGTTGATGACGACTCTTCTGCATTGGATAATCAGCTTTGTCTGTGGCTGATGATGCGCTGTCTGAATCACTAGATTCCTTTGGAATAGACAATGCAGTTTTTTATTAACGGCCTCTCTGTAGTGGGAATCTCCCACTCCTCAATAGACGCTGCTGCCCTGAGACGTTCTGCATGCGCCTTCGTTACAGAGTCTGTTAATTGATCCCTCATTCTATATGAGACCGGGCCAGTCCTTTCGATCACTACATAGTACGGTTTCCATCGTACATCTAGCTTTCCTCGCTTCTGGTGGTTTTTATAATCCACCAAATCACCAACCTTAAATTCGACGGCTTTTCTTCTTTTCTTTCATCTATCATTTTTTTCATTCTTTACATCCTTACTAAAGTGAACGTGCAATGCATTTCCTGTAGAGCGATTTCGTGATTCTCATCCCCATAGCATACTTTACGAGGTCTTAGAATATTGTCCAACAGCAAGACAACATCTCTACTGTAAAGTAAATAATAAGGTGAAAATTTCGTCGTTTTACTTACATGGAACCTGACAGCCGCTAACATTTGATTTGTGTATCTGTCCCACGACTGTTCATTATCCCCTATTTTCTTCACTAGGACGTCATGCATCGTTCTGTAGAACCTTTCGACTTTGCGATTACTCTGGGGGTGATAGAACGATGTGGTCACATGATGCACATTGAGGTCCTCTAATGCCTTTTTCATTGTTTTGTTTATGGTCTCAGGCCCATTATCTGTTAAAATCCGCAGTGGTGCCCGAATCTGGGTAAAATCTCGTCAATCAACAGATGCACCACTGTTTCTGCTTTCATATTAGGAACTGCAAAAGCCTCTGGCCAACCACTGTACACATCTATAAAAGTTACTATGTATTGGTTGCCCGATAGAGTCTTGAGGTAAGGCCTGGAAACATCTAACGCTAGTTTAGCAAAAGGAAAAGGAGGCAAATCGCTCTCCTGCATTTGAGGTTGCTGTTTCCTCAAATTTTTAGTTTGGGCCGGAATATATTTACCTATGTATTCGTTTACCTGTTTAAATAAATCAAGCCAGAAATATTTTTGCTTAATAGCGTGAAACATTTTTTCCACGCCCATGTTAACCATTATCATCGTGGAATTGAACTAACACCCTTTTTCTTAGATGCGACGGAATATATAGCCTAATTTTTGGTTTGTCGTCAGATTGCAAGAAGTAATATACTACATCATCCATTACTTTGTACTTCTTCTGTTCCATCTTGGACGCTTTACCGTTTTTCATTCGCATCTTTAAATCTACAATCGCCCTATCTGCTTCCTGTTCCTTACATACACCTAAACCCGATAATGTAGGACGTTCGTGTGCTACCGATGAGTCTTCAGCATCCTTATGTGATGCAAACTCTTTTGCCCCAAAATGATTTGAGTGTATTGCACTCACCGTGTAATTCCTACTGTCTATTTCTACTGGGAGATCATCATTGTCCTGCCTCAAATCCACAGCGCGTGACAAGAGATCCACACAGACGTTCTCATTCCCCTTCAGGTACCGTATGGTGCAATTATAGTCAGCCATACTTAAAGCCCATGTCTGTATTTTCCTATTTTGTATTGGTGAGTTTAGTAAATATTCCAATTGTCTATGATCTGTATAGATGGTAAACGTTGCACTATGCAAATAGTGATTTAATTTATTCAGGGCATAGTGTATCGCATACGAGGGGCGTACAATAAGTAATGCCCCTTACCCACTTCCAGTTGTTTGAACTAGCTGAAATTTTGTATGTGCAATGATTTATATCTCTACGGGTTATGTGGCAAATTACAGCTCTGAACTAATTGTGGTTTCTGTTTTACAGGTGTTTGAACTGAGTTAGGTGTGAAATAGAGCCTGTTGAATGTTGAGCAGTGATCTGGTTTTTGTATTTGAAAGGACGCACACCACAGGAGACTTTTGGTGAAATGAAAGAAACTTATGGTGATAATGCCCCATCATATGACCTTGTAAAACACTGGCATCGTGAATTCAAATATGGCTGGAAGTCTGTAGAAACAGCTCCCAGACCTGATCGCCTCCCTTCAGCTATTGATGAGGCATCTGTCCATCAAGTTGAGGCTGCCATTTTGGAAGATCGGCGCATTACTATTTGCCAAATAGCCCAAGATGTCAAGATTAGTACAGGGTCTGTGAAAACTATCATTGATGACCATATGCATAAGGTGTCAGCCAGATGGATTCCCAGGTTGCTCACACCATTCCAGAAGAGAGAATGCGTCGAGTGCTCGAGGATGAATTTGGAGATGTGCCAAAAAGATGAGTCAAAGTTTTTCAAAAGACTGATTACACAGGATGAAACCTGGGTCCATCACTATGATCCAGAGACCAAAGCCCAGTCAATGCAGTGGAAGGCAATGGTGCAGCCCTCCGCTGGCAAGGTCATGCTCACAGTCTTCTGGGACCAGGACGGAGTAGTCATGAGAGATTTCCTGGCAAAGGGTACCACAATTACAGGAGCCTATTATGCTTCACTTTTGAGGAAATTAAGGGAAGCTATCGAAACCAGAGGCGGGGCAAGATCAGCAAAGGTACCCTCCTCCTGCAGGACAACGCTCCGGTCCACAACTCGCATGTTGCCAGCTCAGAAGCGCGGGCGTGTGGTTATGAAATCTTCCCCCATCCTCCCTACTCTCCTGACCTTGCACCCTCTGACTTTCACCTCTTCCCAGCCATGAAGTTGTTTTTGAAAGGAAAGCGTTTCCCAGATGATGCAGCCTTGATTTCTGAAGTCATGTTGTGCTTGTGATCAGGGGCATTACTTATTGCACTCACCTTGTATGCCTCTTTCTCTCTCGTTGACCATCTGCTTTGAGTATTATTCAACTTGTGTGATAAAGAGTAAATAGGTTTTTCTACCTCTTTACCCTCCTTTGTTCCGCTTTAGCACCTTATTGATCTCTAACTTGAATTCCTCGGGCACTTATATCTCTTTCAAGTTTTCTCCAGAGATCATTATGTTTCTTTTGCATGGTAATCTCAATTATTTTGCCAGCCCTCTACATCTGGTTATTTTACAACCTCTTCTTAAGGTAACTGCCTGATTAGTTGTAGAGTCGAAGAAAATGAAGGGAGGAAGCGCCCACGTGTCTGCGTGTCATGCCTTACCTTGGAACGCTCCTACGGTGTGCGTACGTGCATGGCCGAAACATGAAAGAAATTCCAAAATGGCGCCGTCCTCATCTTGTAGATTGTGCGATCATCACTGGGCCCCACGTGACCGTTCTTTGGCTGCTGATTGGCCGAGGACGAACGCCGGAAGGATAAAGGGAGTGTGTTTGGAACATGGGGGTGTCTTTTCTAGGATCGACGTCAGTGTGATCGTATCGGTGAACTGCTGCAGCTTTAAGAGTACTTTAGTGTGTGATTTTTTGGGACTTGCTCGTCTGCTGACTTTACAGGACTTTCTTTTCTGCTGATTCTTTAGGACCTGCCCTTCTGCAGAACTTGGAACAAAACTTCAAGCCTCTTCTTTCTTTTCACACGTAGTCGCCTAAAAAGGTAGAATCCGACTTACTTGTGAAACGGCTTTATTAATATTGGTCATAATTAAAAGCGGGAAACTTTTTGATCCTTTAATTTTTACTACGGTAGTTGCTACTGACATACCACTAAAATCACTAAGAAATCCTCTATCTATTTGCTCTATCTCATATTTCAGTCCTTGACCGTTTTTAATACCCGCACGAGCCGTGCATGTATGCAGGTGCTGGGGTTTTAATGTTATTTTTCCCCCTAGTCTTACTATTGCTGAGATATGAGCATCTTCTTCCAAAGCTATGTATTCATTGCCTATTTTTATCGCCCCTAAGTCGAAGTAGATCCTCACCCCCATTTTGCCTAAGCCAGTCCTGGCCTAATATTATATTTCTATTGAGAAAAGAAATCAATTGACTTTCTATCCTTATCCTTAATCGGGTGATACCTTCCACAATTAATGGGAACCAATTAGCTGTCTTTAAATTAATTGATTTACTATGTAGCTCAGGTCTCTGTATAAGTGTTTTAAAAACACTACTTTTTATGACAAAAACCTCTGTGTCTGTATCTATTAAAGCCCTGAGTCTATTTCTATGCATTCTAATAGAAACGGAATTTGTAGCGCCCATGTTACCGATTACATGCGTCGGTATGCCTTCGTTCCATCCGTCGGACGTTGTATGAACGGTGTGCCTTTGTTTCCCTGACTGCGGCGTCCACAATCTCTCCACATGTGGCCCACCTTACCACAATGGAAACGCCTTATAACCTGCATAGCTGTATAGTTTTTTCCTTTTCTCTAGTTTTATATATTGGCCCCTCTATTCTCTAATCGATTCTCTCTTTTCCATCTATCTTGTTTTGGGAATTTTGCTGGACCTATGGCTTCAACTCTAACCTGCCGTCTCGCATAACAAACCTCCATGGGTTCATCTTCGTATTCATGGCTTGCGTTGAGCCGAATTTTTCATCTCACTTCGGCTAAGACTTTCTCATAAGCTGCGTGGAGATCCCTCATTATGGCCATTTTTCATCCTTCATTATGGCCATTTTCACATTTTTATCTGTGAGACCTTCTATAAAAAATCCTAGAACTGTTTTTTTTACTAATTCATTACCTGCATCTATCGCACTTTATGCTCCTTTTTTTTTTTAAATTACATTTTCACCCCAAACAAGGCACATTGCAATTTTGTTGCAGGGGGCTACTATCAGGTACATAAGCATCAGGGGTACTGTGTAGGGAGTTGGGCAGCAAGATGTCGGTTCATGTTACACATGAACTTCTGCATGTCAGTACAGTTGGGGAAGCAGGGGCCCAGAAAGGGAATTCCAAAGTCTAGCGGTTCTGGGGAAGAAACTACTGGAGTAAAAGGCTGTCTTACATCTAGGGATCTCAACTGTGAAGGGGTGGGATTTTGCTGCTTGTTGGGTTTGTCGGGGGTATTTACATCGAGGGGGCATAAGAGCTTGCAGTTCGTCAGAGCATTCACTGTTAAAGTACTTGTAGAACAGTCAGAGGGATGCAACATTTCGTCGATGTGACAGAGGCTGAAGTTTAGCTGACAGTTCAGGACCTATCAGATTGGCGACTCTTTTTTTAACCTTGTCTAGGAACGAGAGACTAGTGGCAGATGCACCAGCCCAAATATGACAACAATACTCCATACATGGGTGAATGGTGGCCTTATAGAAGTATAGGATACTTTCGTGTGTTAATAGCTTTCTAGCACGGAAGAGAGAACCCACCTTCTTCACAGCGGTCCTGGCAATGTTCTCAATGTAATTGTTCCAACTCATGTTTCCTGTGAACGTTAGGCTGAGGAGTTTAAAAGATGTACTTTCAGATAAAGAGTCATTGGCCATTGCTATTGGTGGTAGGGAAGGTTTCTTGTAATTATTGAAGGAAACAAGTTTAGTCTTGGCAGCATTGAATGTGACCATTCATTTTTGTCCCCATTCCACTACAGATCGGAGGTCTTCCTCTAGTGTTTCTGCCATTTCTTTAGATATGTGTTCATTTGTTTTCTTGTCATGTCTGTTATAGAGCATGGTGTCGTCAGCATATATACCCATCTCACAGTCAATTTTGTCAGGGGGGGTCATTTATGAATATTAGGAATAACAGAGGTCCAAGGATAGACCCCTGAAACACTCCCGCATTTATATCATATTGTTTAGATGTACAACTGTCAAGGATAACCTGGATTTTTCTCTTATCTAAGAAGGATTTAATTATGTTAAGTATTCATTCAGTGATACCGTATGATTTAATTTTCCTGAGAAGACCCTCATGCTATACCCTGTCAAAAGCCTTGGATATATCTAGAGCTACCGCTCTACCCTCCCTCGCTTTGTCCAGTGAATGGTATATACATTCAGAGATTACAGTTAGGATGTCAGCTGTGGAACGGGCTTGCCTAAATCCATATTGTTGGTCAGTTTAGCATCTGTAAGGTTATGGCCTAGAGCTTGGTTAATTATAGTCTCAAATATTTTGACGAAAAGTGGGAGGAGGCTAATGGGGCGATAATTTACTGGGTCGGTTCTTTCGCCAGAATTCTTGAAAACTGGTACTACAGAAGCAGTTTTCCAGCAGGCAGGAAAGCAAGATTCATTAAGGTATTTGTTGTAAAGTTTGGAGAGAACTGGAGTTACTTTGGCTACGCACTTTTTTAATAGCACAGCCGGGATGAGATCAGGTCCACATGCTTTTGAAGTTTCAAGATTTCTTATGATAGCATGCATCTGAGAAGGAGTGATTTTCAGATCGTATAGTGTGGCGTCTCTCTGCAAAGAAAGTCAGGGAGGGGGTGGTTAGCAGGGTCCAGTGTGGAGTCGGAAGCAAACCGTCTGGCAAGCATGTTAGCCTTCTCAGTTACAAAGCAAACAACCTCGTGATTGTTGGATAGTGGGGGAATTGTTGATTGCCCTTTATTTACTACACAGTTGTAGATTTTCCAGAAGTCACGGGTTCCTAATTTTTGTGCTTCAATGCGTTTTTTGGTGTTTCAGTAAATTCTTTCTTAGCTGTCGCTGTTTCTTTGTTACAGTTATTTCTGGCTTCTATGTACTTCTCTCTGTTTGAACTGGACTTATGTCGGTTAAATTTGCGGTACACATTCTGCCTTTGCACTATGGCAGCTGCACAAGTAGAAGTAAACCATTGGGGAGAGTGGGGCTTGCTATAGAATTAGTGTGTAGGAACCTGTGCTTCAATTGCCGCTTTGAACCATTCAGTGGTCTCATTTGCACACTGTTCAGCAGGAAGTGAAAAGATATTTTGCCATGGAGCATCCCTGATGAAATCCCTGATGGCTTCCTAGTCAACCTTTTTATAATATCTCGTTGTTTTGACCAGGGCTCTTCAATTTTGGCTCTAGAGTTTAGGGCAATTTCAACCATTACCACTGCATGATCGGCGTTCCCTAGAGGGCTGTGGGCATTCGTTACACAGTCATCGGGAACTGTGGTCAGAAACAGATCTAGACGTGATGCGTGTTGTTCTTGCTGGTCTGGGAAACGGGTTGGAAACGTAACCATCTGTGATAGGGAATGAGATATAGAGAAGTTATGTGTTGTGGTACCAGCTGCGTCTGTGTAAGTAGAAAATCCAAGCCAGTTGCTGTGGTGGACATTGAAGTCACCAAATACATGCATTTGTGCGCTAGTGTCGAGGGAAAGTGCTGTATCTATGCTGTCAGAGACTTTGTTTATTAGGGTACAGTCCTGGGTCGAGGGAGAGCGGTAGAGAAAATAAAAGTAGTTAATGTTATATTGCATGTTAAGTCTAAAGCACATAAAGGCTCGATCGTCCGATTCTAGTTTAGTTTCTCTAGTCAAGGGGAGGGTGTTTCGAATGTAGACTCCAAGCCCATGCATATGTCTGTTAGAGTCCTTACGGCAGAGTGGGAGATATCCAGATATCCTTACTGCAGAGTGGGAGATATCCAGGCATGTTAAAGAAATTAGAGGGGATGGAAGAGTGTAGGTTAGATATCTTTCGAAGAAAAAAAAAAAAGTAAAAGTCCTATTGTGATAGGTGAGTGGCGACGTGCACTGGCTTAGGAGGCTGGAAGTGCATAGCTGCAAATCTACACATAGGTGTCCAGTGATTTATCTAACATCGTCGACTAAATCGCTTACAGGGTGGAAGCAACTTTGGTGGATGATCTGGCGGCTGAGCAGCCTTTTCTAGGGATGCACTGCTCACCCATGAATTTGGGAAGGGTCTAGAAAAGGTGACCTATAAATTGTCTACCCTTTTATTAGCTGGTCGGCTTCCTGCATATTTGCAGGAGAAACAAGATAAAGTTGAAGAAGAATAATAAACAAGAAAAATCAAAATTTTATCAGGAGAGGAATAACCTAACTGTTGCTACGTGGAATGTGAGAACTTTGCTAGATGTCCTGGATAATGAAAGACCTGAGCGTAGGACAGCTATTGTTGCAAGAGAGCTCGCTAGGTACAGCATAGATATTGCGGCATTGTCTGAAACACGATTGAGTGGTGAGGATCAATTGGTGGAAGTGGGCTCGGGATACACCTTTTTTGGAAAGGAAAACCATCGGGGCTGAGACGAGACGGTGGAATTGGTTTTGCAGTGCGTTCTGATTTGGTGAAGAGGATTGAACAGCCAATCTCTGTAAGTGACAGAATTATGATAATGCGCTTCCCTCTTGCACACAGTAGGTATATGGCGACTTTATCTGTGTATGCCTTTACCATGGGGCATGATGAAGACACCATCACAGCGTTTTACCACGATCTCAGTCGTACCATTTCCTCTATTCCTTTATCTGAGAAGATCTTACTCATGGGTGATCTAAATGCAAGGATTGGCAAGGATCATCACACCTGGGACTCACTCGGCCGGTTTGGTGTAGGTAGGGTCAACAGTAATGGTCTGCATCTTCTCCATGCACTCAGTTTGACTTTGCTATCTGTAACACTTTCTTCAGCCACAAAGAGGTCCATAGGTTTACCTGGACCCATCCTCGTTCAAAACAAGGTCACTTGATTGATTACATTATTTCTAGGAAGGCAGATTTGCAGGACGTCTGTAGTGTGCGTGTTATGCGTGGAGTTGAATGCGGCACAGATCACTTTTTGGTACGCGGGAAGTTGAAAATCTGTATAAGGAGGAGGTGTAGGTTGGGTGGTGTTGGGATTCCCAGGTGGGTTGATGTGTCCAGGTTGGATGATCCAAGTGTACGTGAAAGGCTTCGATCCGTAGTTAATTCTGCTGATTTTGATGGGTCGTGGGCGTATTTTAAAAATACAATCTATGAAATAAGTGTAGATGTTCTTGGTTTCCACAAATCTAAACATCAGGATTGGTTTGATGTGAATGATTCTGAAATTACTCAACTCTAAAGTGCTAAAAATGAGTTGCACCATAAGATGTTGTCTGCCTCTCATGAGGTCGAGAGTCCCTCCAACAGTCACTTAAAGCAAACAAGGGTATTCTCCAAAAGCGACTCTGCCAAATGAAGAATCAGTGGTGGGCTAAACTCGCCAACCAAATCCAGATGCCTTTTGATTGTAAAGTCCTCAAACGCATGTACCATTTGCTTAAAAAAACTTTTGGTCCTCAAACACTATTTACATCTCCCTACTCTCAAGTGATAGAATTTCCTTTATAAAGGATCCTAACAAGATTCTCCTTCGTTGGACCGAGCATTATTCTGATCTCTTTGACAACCCCTCTAATGTTGATGAGGACGTCATCAGTGAATTTTTATCACAACAGAAGCTTATCCATGAAATGTCTGTGTTCCCATCTGAGAATGAAATTAGAGATGCAATCAAGCAAGTGAATGTTGGGAGGGCTCCAGGGCTTGATGGTATTCCTGTGGAAGTCCTCTTACATGGGGGTGATAAACTTGTTCATGAAATTCTTCATCTTATCACTGATGTCTGGAAGGGTGTTCCCGTCCATCAGGATTGGGTTGATGCAATTCTTATATCATTGTACAAGGGAAAGAGTCCCAGGACTGACTGTGGAAGTTATCGTGGGATAAGTTTGTTGGAAGCAGTTGGCAAAGTATTTTCCAGAGTTCTACACAATAGATTGTTAAAGTATATTTGTCCATCTGTCATTCCAGAAAGCCAAAGTGGCGTTCATCCGGGCAGAGGAACCACGGACATGATCTTCTCTGCTCGGCAGTTGCAGGAGAAATGTACTGAACACTGCGTTCCGCTTTATCAGGTTTTTGTTGATTTGACTAAGGCTTTTGATACGTTGAACAGAAGTGCCCTATGGATAATTCTGGGTAAGTTCGGATGCCCACCTCAATTTATACGATTACTCAGGGAGCTCCACACTAATATGAAGGCTCGCCTGAACTTCAACGGATGCCTATCAGAACCCATCTCGGTTGACAATGGTGTGAAGCAGGGTGATATCCTAGCACCTACATTTTTTTCAATTTATTTTGTGACTATGTTATCGTATGCCTTTAGGGAATGTTCTCTAGGTGTTTATTTGCATTTCAGAACCACAGGTAGAGTCTTTGATCTTTGTTGTTTTCATGCTTCTACAAGACCTTTCAGCACCTGGTTCATGAATTGCTTTATGCAAATGACGCCGATTTCGTGGCCCATGGTGAGAGGGATATGCAGGGTATCATGGATCTGTTTTCGGGGGGCCTGTGCATCTTTTGGGCTTAAGAAGACTAAGGTCATGTTCACACCTTCACCCGGTAGTTTGTATGTGGAACCAAATATTTTTGTCAACAACCAGAGACTTGCCGTGGTTGACACATTTGTGTATTTGGGTAGTACTCTCGCCAGAGATGGAACCCTGGATGCTGACGTCAACTATAGGATACAGCGTGCCACTAAGGCTTTTGGTGGTTTAGAGAAACGAGTATGGTCTGACAGGGGTATAACTATTCATACAAAGATCAGTGTCTATCAATCTTGTATTTTACCATCACTGCTTTACACTTCTTAGGCCTGGACAACTTATGGTAGACACATAAAAGTCATGGAGAGAGTGCACCAGAAATTCCTGAGACACATTCTGAGCATCAGGTGGAGCACTTTTATACCTGATGTGGATGTTCTCATGCGGGCTGACGTACCTTGTATCGAGAAGTTGATTATACACAACCAGATGAGATGGGCTGGACATCTGACAAGGATGGACGACAATAGATTGCCAAAGCGCCTGTTCTATGGTGAAATTACACAAGGAAAGCATACACAACATAAACCGAGGAAACGCTTTAAGGATAACATCAAAGATAATCTTAAAGCTCTTGGTATTGACGTGTTCAATTGGGAAAGTGCTTCCAATGATCGTAAAAAGTGGCGCTCCTTGGTCTATCATGGCTGTGATAGCTTTGAGAAGAAAAAATATGAGCATGCAAAAATGAAGCGTAATATCCGGAAGAAAATGTGCCAGATATATCAGGTCTGTCAGAGGATTTCATGCAGAACCACACCTGTGATTTATGCGGTAAAATGACTTTATCCAGAGCTGGCCTAGCTAGCCACAAGTGTTCACATGGAGATCAATCTTTCTTTGATGGGAAAAACATTGCAGGGCACAGATGTTCTGTTTGCTATGTGGTCTGTAAATCGACTGGAGGCCTGAAGCGTCATATGAGCGTCCACAGTAGAGCAGCACCAGTTGGCATCCCTCAATCTCAGCTTAAGTATGACCTTTGCAACAGATTGTGTAAGAGAAGAGCTGGTCTGAAGAGCCACCTTCGTTCCCACAGAAAATAGGAATTGATGCTTTTTGATCACATCTCCACATGTATATATGTATGTGTGTATAAGTGTATATATGTATATATGATTAAAAAAAAAGAAAGATATTTCAAAAATACATGAAAATGAATGAGTAATCAACAATAAAGCAAGGGACAGATGGTCTTCTTCTGTCAAGAAGTGACAATCACCATCATCATATATATGTATGTGTGCATATATGTATATATATATATGTATATGTATGTATATATATGTATATGTATGTATATATATGTATATGTATGTATATATATGTATATGTATGTGTATATATATGCATATGTATGTGGGTATATATGTGTATATGTATGTATATATATGTATATGTGTGTATATATGTGTATATGTATGTGTGTATATATATATGTGTATATATATGTATCTGTATATGTAAAAATATATATGTATGTGTATATATGTATAATTATATAAGTATGCATGTATATATGCATGTGTAAATATATGTATACATATGTATGTGTAAAAATATGCATATATATATATATATATGTATCTGTAAATATATGTGTATATATATATGTATATATAAATCTGTGTATATATGAATATAAAATGTATATGTATATATAAATATATATGTAAATATATGCGCATACACACACGTAAATATATGTATATGAAATTAATGGAAATAGTATTCAGACTGTGACGTCAGAGCAAAGCGAACAGTCAATCTCTCTACTTACTCTCTCTATATATCTCGCTATCTCTCTCTCTCTTTCTTAAAAATCTAATGAACCAGATAACCCCCTCTCTCTGTGAATGATGTGGCGTGGCAGACACTTGGCTGAGGGAAATGGGACAGAGGTTGGGTGTGAATATCGCCGTAGCGAGCGGAAATACGTCGTCATGGCAACCAGACTGTGAACATTCGTGGCGGGAAACGAGAAGCACGAGGGATTTGAAAATAAGAAAAACAGTTGGCGAAAAGAAGCGAGACAGCCCGGTATATAAAAACAGTAGCTCCGAGAATCGGACCCCATCGAATATTGAGATTCAGATCAGTTAAACTGCGGACTATTAGTCAAATATAATCGTATTGTCGATTAACCTCAACATTTAATCTGGCTGAGACTTGAATTAATTAAATTGCGGATTATCATTCCAAATACAATCGTATTGTCGATTGAATTCTTCTTTGGGACTAAGATTCGAGGAAGAGACAAACTTTCGCCATCTCAACTTTTTTCTTGGATATTGTGTTTGCGAACTTTTAATCCGTGTTTACCCTAACGGATAAAAACAGATAAGTTTGGCCTATTTCATGCCAATATCTTTTCCTTTCCACAAACTTTTATACATATTGTACTGTATTTTGCATGTCGCACACATCTGGCAAACACCCCCCCCCAAAAAAAAATACGTCTGTCTCACTCATTCTTTGTATCGGAACTTTTTTTTCTTCCTTTGTATATAAAAATCTTTCTTGAATTCTAAACTTTTTTTGAGTGTTCGTTTCGTCATTTTTGCTCTGTTGTTCCGTTCTCCTTATTGATATGTTTCGCCGGTTAATCCGACATCTGACGATTAACCGAAGATAATTATGAGATGTTGGATATAAAATAAAATAAATTCTTATGTCGATTTCTGACTGCCAATCTATTCGGTCATCAATTAACCGGGTTGTGGCATAATTTGGCGGCTCGTCCGGAATTCTCATTACTTTTTATCTTTATCCGAAATCTGTCAATTTGGGAGACGAGCAGAAGTAGAAATGTCTACAGTAGAGGAATTCTTAAGAAACCCATCGGCGGAGAAGTTATTAAAATTGAAGAAGGACGACGCATTCATAATAAAACAACAGCTCCAATTAGATGTCAGACGATCTATGAGGAAAGCCCATCTTCATAAGATAATTGCAGAACACATGGTCGACAACGATGTATTCGAGGACGAGATACTGGACAAATTACAGGTAGAACCTCAAGAAGTGACATCAGCACAAATCGAGCTCGAGAGGGCAAAAATAATGGCCAGAGAAGAGATAGAAAAAGGCCGAATAGAGCAGGAAACCAGGAAATTAGAACTGGAACTCCGAGAAAGAAATTTTGGATCAGGCAATAAAGAATTTGACTTAGCGAAGCAAGTCAGGCTAGTACCAAAATTCAAAGAAGACGAGGTCGAAGAATATTTCCAGCATTTCGAGAAAATAGCGATTAATCTGGAATGGCCGAATCACATGTGGACGATGCTATTACAAACCGTTATAAGCGGCAAGGCGCAAAAAGCATATGCATCGTTGACGATCGAGGAATGCGCAAACTATGAGACGGTAAAAAGGGCGATAATGGCGGCATACGAGCTATTACTAGAAGCATACCGGCAAAAGTTTCGAAACTATCGAAAAAACGAAACTCAGTCCTATACGGAATTCCTTAGACAGAAGGAAACATACTTCGACCGATGAAGCGAATCCGAGGGAGCGGAGGGAGACTACGAAAAGCTGAAACAATTAATTCTCATCGAAGAATGTAAAAAGGGCTTGAGTGACCAACTGCGGCTTTATGTAGAGGAGAGGAGAGTTGGAACTGCACGCAAATTAGCTACTTTAGCAGATGAACATGCCCTGACACATAAGACGTTCAAAGCAAAGCACAGCTACGCGGGAATACCCACCATGCAAGGAAAAGGCCACTATATACCGATCGAGAGTGTGCCAGCAAGAAACCATCCTCCGATAAAAGGCAGAGAAAGGCAGGAGATAACTTGCTTCCATTGTGGAAAGATCGGCCATATAGCCAGGAATTGTAGAAATCAATTCAGTCGGGAAGAAAAATATCAAACCACACCCCAGGGGATAGTGTCGCGAAAAGAAATAGAGGACGGCTATAAACCATTCATAGCTGTGGGACTAGTGTCACAGAAGAACGATAGTGAGAACACCTCGAAAGTTAAAATACTGAGAGACACAGGAGCATCACAGTCCCTGTTGCTAAGAAGGCGACTCCCCAAAGGAAGACGATCCGATACGGGTGAACATGTCGAAATTAAAGGCATAGGCGGAAAAGTCACGAAAGTCCCAATCCATCAAATAAACCTCGAGTCGAAATGGATTTCGAAAACGATAAAAATAGGGGTAGTCGAAACTCTACCGATCGAGGACGTGGATATGCTTTTAGGAAACGACTTAGCTGGACACAGAGTAATGGCTACGGGTATACCAGAACAGAGGGAGATCAGAAAATGGGCGCCAAAAGCGAACCCAAATCAGAAAAAGGCGGGAGTGGTGACGCGCGCACAAACTCGAACACGTAGCAGAGAGGAGGAGGTGGAGGAGGAAAAACATAGGCAGCCAGAGGAGATGGCGCGAGAATCAGGAGAAAATTGCGGGAAGATCAAGAAAAGGCGCGAACTACCGACAAAAAAGGAAGATGGCGAACACAACATCTTACGTGATCAAAAACCACTACTTCTTATCGAAAAACAGAAGATGGATCCAAGCCTTAAGAAATATTTCGATTTGGCCGAAGGGAATATTGAGAAAGATAATAGCACCTCGGAATATCATATCTGCAATGGGATCCTGATGAGAAGATGGAGACCAAAGAATACCCCTGATATCGAAGACTGGGAAAATAGAGATCAGGTAGTAATACCTCAGGACTACCGGATGCTTATCTTAAAAACAGCACATGAGATGCCGTTAGCGGGACATTTGGGGATAAATAAATCTTACGACAAAATAACTAGACACTTTTACTGGCCAGGGATAAAAAGAGATGTAGTAAAGTTTTGCAGCACATGCCATACGTGTCAGATAGCGGGAAAGGCAAATGCAAACATACCTACAGCTCCACTGCAACCCATACCTATCACCGGCAAACCATTCAGCAAAGTGATCATAGACTGCGTAGTACCCCTACCCCGAACAAAGCAGGGAAACAAATATATATTTACAATTATGTGTGCAACATCCAGATTCCCAGAAGCTATACCATTAAGAAACATATCATATAAGAAAATAGTTGGAGCTCTGGTGAACTTTTTTACAAAATTCGGTTTGCCACAAGAAATACAATCAGATCAAGGATCAAACTTCACTTCCAAGATCTTTCAACAGGCCATTGAACAGCTGGGCATCGAAGCGATTCGAGCGCACGCATATCACCCTGAATCCCAAGGGACGTTTGAGCGATTCCACTCCACATTGAAAAGCATGCTTCGAGCATACTGCACGGAGAGTCAAAAAGAATGGGATGAAGGACTACCTTTTGTTATGTTTGCAGTGAGAGAAGCTACCCAAGAATCACTCGGATATAGCCCATTTGAGCTGATATACGGACACTCAGTCAGGGGACCATTAAAACTAATAAAAGAAAAATGGCTAGTGGACACTTCAAGACAACCGAATTTATCGGAATACGTACTGAAGATGAGAAAACGGATAAGGGAAGCAAACGACTTGGCTAGGGAACATTTGGCGCACACCCAAACCAAAATGAAATTAAGATATGACAAAAAGACGATCCAACGGGAATTTGAAGTGGGGGACGAAGTACTTCTTCTATTACCAATGAATACCCATCCACTCAAATCCAAGTTCCAAGGACCTTATAAGGTTATAAGGAAGGTCAGTGACCTAAACTATATCATCGGAACACCGGATAGAAGAAGGAAAACTCGAAAATGCCACATAAATATGCTGAAGTCATATCATAGCAGAAATGAAGAAATGGCAAAAATAGCCGCATGCTAACCGGAGTTGAGTGAGAGCGAAACATGTGATAGTCATGATTATTATGACGTGCTCCAAGAAAAATCACCTAAACTTCAGAATTCGGCAATCTTGGAAAAGCTGGGGGAGAAATTGGATCACTTGGGCACAACAGAACGGAAGGAGTTATCGAAGCTCATCGAAAGTTTCAGATGCTTATTCGGAGACGTGCCTAGCAAATCGAAAATAGCAGTACATGAAATCGATGTAGGAGATGCAAAGCCCATCAAGCAACATCCTTACCGGATGAATCCGAATAAAGCTAAGCTGATGAAAGCCGAGACGGATTATATGCTACAGCATAATCTTATAGAAACCAGCTATAGTGCTTGGGCATCTCCATGCGTTCTCGTAGACAAGCCAGACGGATCAAAGCGATTCTGCACCGATTACAGAAAGGTGAATCGAGTAACGGCTACAGATGCTTATCCCATACCCAGAATGGACGACTGTATAGATCGAATAGGAAATGCCAAGTATCTAACGAAATGTGACTTACTTAAAGGATATTGGGCGGTACCTCTATCCGAGGCGGCCAAAGCAATATCAGCCTTTGTTACGCCGGAAGGCAGTTTCCAATATCGCGTCATGCCCTTTGGACTTAAAAAACTCCCAGGCAACATTCGTCCGAATGATGGATAAATGTTTGAGAGGCGTAAAGGGCGTGGATACCTATATAGACGACATCGTGATCTATAGCGATACATGGGAGGCCCATATGGACACAATAAGAGAAGTCTTTCACAGGTTACAGCAGGCCAATCTAACGATTAACCTAGCGAAAAGTGAATTTGGAAAAGCCACAGTGCAATATTTAGGACATACACTGGGATATGGAAAAATATCACCCCAGGAGGCTAAGATTAGCAAAATCATGAATTACCCCGGACCGAAGAATGTAAAGGATATCAGGAGATTCTTAGGCATAGCAGGGTATTACAGAAGGTTCTGCCCGAACTTCTCCGATCTTGCTAACCTATTAACCGAATTACTTAAGAAAAGAACAAAATTCTTGTGGACAGACGAATGCAGAGAAGCCTTCTCTAACATAAAGAGGAAGCTAAGTACTGGACCAGTGCTGCAAGCACCGAATTTCAACAAACCCTTTTCTCTAGCTACTGACGCTAGCGATAATGGTTTAGGATCAGTGCTGTTACAAGAGGATGACGATGGAGAATTACATCCGGTCAGTTATCACTCCAGAAAATTTAATATTCACCAGCAGAAATATTCAACGATCGAGAAAGAGGCATTAGCTCTAATCGACAGTTTGAAGCACTTTGAAATCTATCTGACATCGTCAGCGGACGCTACAATCGTATATACGGACCATGATCCATTGCAATTTCTGCATCGCATGAAAAACAATAACAGAAGATTGTTGTCATGGTGTCTCTTGTCCCAAGAATTTAATTTGAAAATACGGCACATCGCAGGCTGAAAGAACATAGTGGCGGATGCATTATCCTGCCTATAAATAATAAATAAGTCGTACTATATCCGAAAACGTCATTTAAGAAAAATAAGTTTTCAGCCTTTTAAGGGCGGGGATGTGACGTCAGAGCAAAGCGAACAGTCAATCTCTCTACTTACTCTCTATATATATCTCGCTATCTCTCTCTCTTTCTTAAAAATCTAATGAACCAGATAACTCCCTCTCTCTGTGAATGATGTGGCGTGGCAGACACTTGGCTGAGGGAAATGGGACAGAGGTTGGGTGTGAATATCGCCGTAGCGAGCGGAAATACGTCGTCATGGCAACCAGACTGTGAACATTCGTGGCGGGAAACGAGAAGCACGAGGGATTTGAAAATAAGAAAAACAGTTGGCGAAAAGAAGCGAGACGCCCCCTCCGAGAATCGGACCCCATCGAATATTGAGATTCGGATCAGTTAAACTGTGGACTATTAGTCAAATATAATCGTATTGTCGATTAACCTCAACATTTAATCTGGCTGAGACTTAAATTAATTAAATTGCGGATTATCATTCCAAATACAATCGTATTGTCGATTGAATTCTTCTTTGGGACTAAGATTCGAGGAAGAGACAAACTTTCGCCATCTCAACTTTTTTCTTGGATATTGTGTTTGCGAACTTTTAATCCGTGTTTACCCTAACGGATAAAAACAGATAAGTTTGGCCTATTTCATGCCAATATCTTTTCCTTTCCACAAACTTTTATACATATTGTACTGTATTTTGCATGTCGCACACATCTGGCAAACACCCCCCCCCCCCAAAAAAAATACGTCTGTCTCACTCATTCTTTGTATCGGAACTTTTTCTTCTTCCTTTGTATATAAAAATCTTTCTTGAATTCTAAACTGTCATTGAGTGTTCATTTCGTCATTTTTGCTCTGTTGTTCCGTTCTCCTTATTGATATGTTTCGCCGGTTAATCCGACATCTGACGATTAACCGAAGATAATTATGAGATGTTGGATATAAAATAAAATAAATTCTTATGTCACGATCAGACTGCCAATCTATTCGGTCATCAATTAACCGGGTCGTGACAAGACAAAATAGAGAAAATAAGAAGTAACAAACCGAGTTATGTGTTCATCAACGTTTCGTCTTTATTTCGAGATATACATTATATATATATATATATATCTATATATTAGGCACCGCCAAAACTGGGGGGGGGGGGCAGGTCAGTACTTTTTGACGGACCGTCTTTTTAAAAATCTACCAAAAATCAGGTAATTATCCGATCAATACGAAATTTTCAGCGATTATTAGGAGAAAAATGAACTTTATAACAGTGTACTTATTTTTCATAAACGATATTTATATATATATATATATTTTTTTTTTTTTGCTTACAACACCCCCCCTTGTTTTGAAGTGGGAACAAATATGCTTAAAATAATCATCTGAAGCTGAACAAAACATATTGTGTTGTTGTAAGGGACAGAATTATAGATTTAAAAAAAAAAAAAAACTTGTTTGCATACCTTATTTTGACGTCTGAATATCAGAACTTCGATTGTGTTTAATTATCCCGCTTTTGAGTTTTGAAGTTTGAAATTCGGTGAATATGTTAAGTAAAATAATTAATTTAAGTTAAGCAAAACAAAAAAATTTTTTTTTAATATTTATACGAAAAAAGCCATTTTAAAATTTTTGATAAATAAATTAACAATTTTTTTTTTAGCGAGCCGAATAATGCATGACCATTATTAAACAGGGCATGCTTTGAATAATCGATACAAAAAAAATTCGATAAATATTGTGCCCTTTGTGTTAAAAATAGCATCATTTTTTTCGATCCCGTTTGAAAACGTTTGCCGCCTTTCGACTACGGTGGACCAAACGCGCTGAAATAATTTTTTTTTTTATTCTGCTTTAAATTGCCCCCCTCCCATTTTGGGGAGCCTGGCCCCCACACACATACACATTAAAAACCAAACTCATACAAATGGTCACCTATCTGGTACTGGCCAGCCTCAGCTTAATAATACATTGAAATTTTCGTCACTGAAAAATAAGTTTTTTTGGCCTGTTTGGTCTTCCATAGTTTTCTTCTTATCAAACGCAGACGTAAACAGAGTCGATCTAGACTCTACATCGACGCGAAATATCTGGTTACCTATATGAATAAGTGGAATTATTTGAAATTCAGGTACTTATATTATAATATTTTTGCATATTCTCTTAGAAAATCATCCTAAATCTTAGTTAGACAATAAATAAATAAATTAATTATTTCAAAAACCTTTTTTTTTTTTTTAAATATTTAAGTACGTTTTTTTGTGCAAGACAAAAAATGTCAATTGTTAACTTTTTGGGAAAATTTAACATTTAAAATTTAATTAAAAATAGTAGAAAATTTTTTACATTATTCTGTTTTCTATATGATAAAATTCAGGGTTTTTATCTTTCTGGAAAAAAAAAGTTACTCAGAAATAATGGATTTTAATAAATGTAATTTAGTTTTAAAAAACAACAACAACTTGATTTTGCGGCCATTTTTGGCGGTGCCTACTATATATATATTATTTTTAAAATATAATTAAAATATAATATAAACATTATATATATATATTTTTTTTAAATAAAAAGTTTGTTGAGACTCACACTTCTGCGGTTGATGATGCTGATGATGATGATAAATTCACACACTATTTTACAAATAAATCGACCTACGAATCAAACGAAAACAACAATCCAATTGATATGTATTAAAGACGCTTGGACTTTTTTTTTAAATAAAAAGTTTGTTTGAGACTCACATTTCTGCGGTAGATGATGATGATGATGACGACGAGGACGACAAATTCACACGTTATTTTACAAATAAATCGATGTACGAATTATGAAAACAACAATCAAGCTGATAGGTGTATCATAATTTGAGGGAAATTTTTGACACCCCTAACACGAAACTTCGAATAAAATATAAAAAAACTCGTAATTTCTCTTTTAAAAATGGGTTGTCAATTTTCTTTATACAATATACTTCCGAAATAATCTATTAAAGTTATTTAAAAAAATAATAAAAGTATTCTTTTTTAAAAAATAGTGTTTACAAAGTGCCTGCGCGCGTTCATGCAGCCATGTTTTTTATGTAATGAAATTAATTGAATTTTACAAGTTAATTTTTTTTCAATTTTAAAAACTTTAAAAATTTATCAAACTTTTTTTATTGGTTCAATTTTTACGATATTTTCAGGGTCAATGTGAAATTTTATGCTCTTTCCAATAAACTGATATAATATTTTAGACAAACGGTTTTTTTTTCAATTCACCCCTCCATTTTGAAATGTCTATTAAAAATTTAATAATTAATGTACTCACCAAAGTTTTATATATCACCAATTGAAGATAAAAGATCAATAAATAATATATTGTAAATTCAAACAAAAAAGAAGTGTTTTTTGGAAATTTACCTGTAAAGTCCAAAGTATAAAACCTTTTTTTTTAAATAGAGAGACCTTCGCTTTGTAATGAACGTTGAGGGTTTGTACCGTTATGAACGGAAAGCAATTCAGCATTTTCTCAGAATACAATATGGACCGCGATAGACAATTTCCGCATCTTTTCCCGAGGTTACCTTTGCGCAAACACAAGACATTTAAAATTGTCTGCTTTTAGTTCAGACAACTGTAAGTCATCACAGTGTTTGTTCACTGCAGCTACGTAGGTGGCAAGATCGTCATTATCGTCTTTTACCACATTCAAACATCTCCAACGCTATGAAAAAGAGACGTTTTCGGCGAGAAAAGTTCTGTTAACAAATTTACCGTCTCATTGAATGATAAATCTGCTGTTTTCCGCGGCAAGATGTAATCTGCGAATTTATCAAGCTCAGCCGTTTCCAATTTTTGTAGTAGAAGTCTGGTTTTCTTTTGATCAGAACAGTTGCTGTAGTCAATATTAAAAAAAATCTTCATAACGCTGAAAATACACTGTGAATGATTTTTCCTCTTCCTCATATTTAAAATTGTCTATCGCGGTCCATATTGTATTCTGAGAAAATGCTGAATTGCTTTCCGCATTCACATTATTCTTAACAATTTCTGTAAGCAATTCCTCTGTTCGTAATTGATGTTCGGCTAACTGTTTGTGAACTTCCTTTTGCTGTTCCCTGGTTCGTATTTGACATTCCACTAACTGTTTTTGTAATTCCTTTTGCTGTTCCTCGATGCGGAAATTAGGCGCAGAGTCCTTACAAAATTAGAAAATGAACCGAACTTAACACTTCAAAAATTGACTGAGGATTGTCAAAAAGTAGAAATTATAAAAAAAAGATGCAAGAAAGATCGAAGCAGGCATCCAGTGTTTTTCGGATTGTAACTGACGCTTTGCGGCATCGATATGCTACTTGGTCAAATGTTCCAACGCTACTTTCAGTCCGTCCATTTTTCTTTGTCAGCATTAGCAATTTCAAAACGTTCGCTGAATTTTACAAAACCGTTTTATTCTTTCTTATTTCTTCCTCCAGACAATAAAACGAACAGAAAAAAACGTAAATATATAAAAAGTTCATTGTCTAAAGAAAAAAAAATTAGATGTATATTTTTCTCCAGAGAAAAGAAAATAACGCCCGATTTTAGCAGCGAAAACCACAAGTGACGAATTCTTTTTCCAAAAGTATAAAAATGTACCTTTCTAAGTCACGACGAACGTTTTCCTTTTTGAAAAAGTACAGCGCTATCTTTGGAAGTCATGACGGACTTTTTTCTTTTCAACTCTTTTTTTTCCCCCGTAATTTTCCCCGTTTTTTTTTTGTTTTTTGTTTTTAGTTACCGTGAACCTTTCAGTTGCAAATGTTATGTTAGACACTTCCTTAGGCTTGATAACATTTGAGTCCGACGTCGTTAGTATTTTTAGAATACTATTTCAACGCGAGTATTTTTTTTTCAATGTCGTTACTGGTTTCAATTTTAATATGTTCCTTGAATCCAATGTCGTCAGTGTTTAGTTTTTTAGAAAACTGTTTTTAAACGTGAGTACGTTCTCCGAATCTAATGTCGCCAGTGTTAAACAAAGAAAACAGAACAACGGAATAGAGTTTAAACAATGTATTACTGGAACAACTACGTAAAAAGCTTACAACTGAAAAGAGTAGTAAACGTCACTGAGCAGGCAAGAGTCGCTTTGGTGTTTAATCCACACCTTGGATCAAAAGGTCTATGGTTTATATAATGGATAGAACAGTCCATTTGGAGAGTGATTCCCCCACAACATACTCTTTTATTCATGTTGAATTCACCTATTCGTAACAATTATCATCATCGTCGTAATGAACATTGAAGATTTGTGCCGTTATTAACGTCTGTTCAATTTAAAAGCTGTACTAGCGGCGAAGCGAACGTCTCTCTATTTTATGTGCTGTGTATTTTGGATTGTTTTACTCTTTTATTCATGTTGAATTCACCTATTCGTAACAACCATCACCATCGTCATCATGAATGCTCCTTCATGTATACTCTACATGTACATGTATGTGTACATGTATGTGCATATGTATGTACATGCGTGTATGTATGTGTGTATGTGCATGTTGTCATGTGTGTTTGTGTGTGTTCTTACGTATGTATGTTTGCGTGCATCTGCATATATGCATGCTTGTATGTGTATGTGTATATGTCTATTTCGATTTGTGTGTGGGGTGGAGAGGACTCCCAAAAGCCCTGTTAAGGCAACCCCTCTAGGTGAAGCAAATCTCCGATTTAAAAAAAAAAAACATAAAGCGGGAGACCAGTACCCGCATTAAGCTGGTCTGCAGCTTGGCTTGTTGCTGGCTATCTTGTTCATGCTTGTTGCTGTATTTCAACATTTTGACCCGACAGAGAGACTTAGATGTCATACAAAGCTAAAACTCTGTAACATCATCTTTGTATAGATACTTCCTCAGGCATTTGTCTATAAAAAATTGCCCGTGGCGATGGAAAAATTGTCACGCATGTAGCCCTGAAATGCTGTAATAATTAATCTGCCATCATTCTATATATGCATATGTGTATGTATGTATGTATGTTAATATATTTACTAGTGTATGTATGTGTATGTATATTTATTTGTATATGTATGTATATATGTATGTGTGTATATATTTTTATTTTTTTATTTATTTATTTTTTGTGTGTATATGTTTATACATATATATATATTTGTGTGTATGTATGTATATGTATATATGCATATATATGTATGCGTATAAGTGCATATATATGTATGTGTAGGTATATGTAGGTAACTTTATGTGTATGTATGTATATGTGCATACATGTGTACGTATATATATGTGAATATGTATGTATGTGTGTATGTATTTGTATATGTATATATGTGTATATGTATGTATATGTGTATGCATGAGTGTATGTATATGTTTGTATATGTTTGTATGTATGTGTTATATGTATTGTGTATGTATGGATGTGTGTATGTTTATGGGTATGTATGTGTATGTATGTATGTATATATGTATGTATGCCAAAGTCCATCTTCAATGTCATGTCTGCTTGAGCGTGTGAATTCGCTGGCAGAACTAAAAGAAAAAAAAAATAAAGGTTATCTTCAGGCTCATGGAATTTAAGTGATTGAGGGAGTGGCACTCGTCTGACAAGACGTTGCAATCATCATGCATGTATGTGATCCATTACAGTCCCAGTCATGAATCAAATGGCATGGTGGGTGGAGAGGGCTCCCGTAAGCTGTGGTGAAGGCAACCTCTCTAGGAGAAGGAAAACTCTGATATAAAACCTGCGGTGACTGCTGCATCTAATGATGTTGACTTGCTCTTTTTTTTTGGTTCAATGTGGCAGTTGTTTAGAGAGTGGGATTGTCTCAGTGCAAAGTCTTTCCTCACTATAAAAATCCTCAAGCACAGGCATTGCTTGATATAAATTAGATACACTTTTTACCATCTTGTGTATCTCGATAGCAAAAACGCTGGCTGAAGCCTAAAACGGCAAAACATTCAATGAAGTTATGAACGTAAATAGCAATGAGGTAACTGGAACTTCCAGGGTCTGGCCTGGTATGTGTCTCAGGGCTCCACAGCCTGGACCCGGTCGTAATCATGCTACTGCAAGGAAATATATGACAATGACCATTGGCTGTTGGAATGTGGGAACATTTCTTGACTTGCCATCAGCAATAATGCGTCCAGTGCATAGAACTGCTCTTGTATCTAAGGAACTTCAACGTTATGACATGGACATAGTTGTTCTGTCTGAGACCAGGCTAGCTGTTGATGGACAGTTTTCTGAGTTGGCTTGGCTATGAGTATGAGTATGAGGTTACCTCTGGTAAATGGTCGTTATATAACTTTTTTGAGTGTCTATACACCCACTATGGATGTAAAATCGATTGCAAATCGATTATGAAATTGCAAATCGATTATGAAATTGCAATTGATCCTCTAATTATGTGGTCATGCTTCTTGATCGGATGCTGTGGGATCAACAGAGAAATGTATTGAAACCATGCTACCACTATTTTGGGATAAAGCAGCTACACCAAAAATGATTTGACATGGTACCTCGTCAAGAAAACAACCGAGTTCTTCAATTCTCAGCAAATCTCAATTATGGTAGTGACCCAGCCACTCTTCGATATTGCCAAGAAAATGCAATCGACTTTTCCTGAACTCTTTGGAGGTATAGGTTTCTGGTGATATTTGGAGGGCTCCATATTGAAATGGCTATGAGAGATTTCCTCCGAGGGTCTGGATGGCCTGAAGCCTTAGCAGAAGCTGGCATTGCCTTGACAGTAACTGCAGCGACATCTTATTTGAGTGCAAATGATCCAATGAGAACATGGTATGCCCACCAGATTATTGTAGTAGTGCTTGATAGTCTACTGAAACGAGCCTATGAGGGCGGCAGAAATGAAGTACCTTGCAAAAAGAAACCAACAGTGCAGTTCTGCTTACTCATTCACAAGTACAAACAATTAATCTTTATGTTTATTAGATCTCACAAGAGCAAAAGTTCAAACTTATGGTGACTACTCTAAAAAAACTTGTGGTTTTGTTCTTTGCACTTGATCATCAGAATTATGCAAGGAGGGTTTCCATATTCATCAGAAACCTTACAAGTCTTCCATCTAGCATTCAAAAGGAGTTTGAATCAGGTCATTGGACAATGAAGCAAACATCGTTACTCTTCCATTCCGATTGATCATGCACACGAGCAGGCCAACAAACGTGTGAAGGGAGCTGAAGGAGTGATGGGGATCACAGAGAATTCTGAAATGCTTGAACGCTGGATTGCAACTGATCCAGAAATTAGCTGTGTTTTACAGCAATTCACTGGTGTACATGATGACAGAGGTCAAGAACTCCCTCACCACAAGGAAGGGAATACATCTGTCCATGTATTAGAATCAAGGGGAAAAAAGTAGTATGGCTACTTTCAGAAGAATGTGCTGGACACAAATAATATACTGCTGCAAGCTCCAATCAAGCAAAACAAATTTTTGCTGTTCCATACGGAGAAAACTTAAAAAAGTTCAGAAGAAAGTGAAGCACTTGGAACCACATGCAGATCTGTATAGACAAGCATTCATTATGGTTGATAGCTGGGGTGGAAATTTCGAGGAATTTTTCTGTCATGAATCCGCCCCATCACCTCCAGCACTGGCTTCTGGAGGGTCAATCAACACTTGTAACAAATCGGATTTATTGGTATGCATCATAGAAGTGCATGTACCGGACTACCCACAGATGGGGAGCTCGTCGCACCAGATGATTATGGGGTCATCGTTATTGATGGCGGTGCACTGATCCATTCTCTTCCTGGTACAACTGTCCAACGAAAATATTTGATGAATATTTCACCAAAGTATTTAGCCCAAGAATCCAGCATGAGTGGAAACAGGCAGCGAGAGTGGATATTTTATGGGATCAGTATCGCTCAATGTCAATCAAAGCTAACACAAGAGAAAAACTAGGGAAAGGTACATGACAGCAAGTATCTGGTACTGCCAAAGTGGAAATTGGCAAAACTTTTTGTCTAATGCCAAAAATAAAAAAAGAACTCTTTTCATTCCTGTAAACAAGCATTGTGCAAACACGATTCCAAGATGGCAAATAGGTTTATATAGCTTCTGATGAGCTAGTCCTTAATGCAGTGAATAGACCGCCTTTGGGACTATGTAATCACGAGAAGGCAGATACTCGTGTGCTGGTACATCTTCTTCATGCCCTCCAATCTTCATCACTGGGAATGATCTATACTGGTGACACAAACGTTGTCTTAATACTTCTGTGTAACTTTCACCATATCAAGGTGGTAAATCAAGAGTCAAATATCTGGATTTCTTTCAAAATAGGAAAAACAGTCAACATTGCCTCCAGTCTATGTGTGACAACATGATATCCCTCAACAAAATTTCAATCTAGGTGTGACATCATGAAAAGCTTTGGCTCTCTTTCACGCTTTTACAGGGTCAGACAGAAGTTCAGTTTTCAAAGACAAAGGTAAGCGACACTGCTTTAAGCTATTGAGTGAATTTGCGACAGTTTCTAGCACTCCATTTCTTAGATCGCCTAAGTTGAGTTACTTTGTTTGCAAAAAGTACTCTGACGAAAGATGTACACTGATGAAAAATGTACTCTGACGAAAAAGTTACTCTGATGAAACATGTACTCTGATGCAAAATGTACACTGAAGAAAAATGTACTCTGACGCAAAATGTACTCTGATGACAAATGTACTCTGAAGAAAATGTATTGTGACGAAAGAGGTACTCTGATGAAAAATGTACTCTGACGAAAATGTACTCTGATGAAAAATGTACTCTGATAAAAAATGTACACTGATCAAAAATGTACTCTGATGAAAAATGTACTCTGATGAAAAATGTACTCTGATGGAAAATGTACTCTGATGAAAAAGGTACTCTGATCAAAAATGTACCCTGATCAAAAATGTCCTCTGACTAAAAATGTACTCTGATGAAAAATGTACTCTGATGAAAAATGTATCCTGACGGAAAAGGTACTCTGATGGAAAATGTACTCTGATGAAAAATGTATTCTGATGAAAAATGTATTCTGATGAAAAATGTATTCTGATGAAAAATGTATCCTGACGGAAAAGGTACTCTGATGGAAAATGTACTCTGATGAAAAATGTACTCTGATGAAAAATGTATCCTGACGGAAAAGGTACTCTGATGGAAAATGTACTCTGACGGAAAATGTACTCTGATGAAAAATGTATTCTGATGAAAAATGTATTCTGATGAAAAATGTATCCTGACGGAAAAGGTACTCTGATGGAAAATGTACTCTGATGGAAAATGTACTCTGATGAAAAATGTATTCTGATGAAAAATGTATTCTGATGAAAAATGTATTCTGATGAAAAATGTATCCTGACAGAAAAGGTACTCTGATGGAAAATGTACTCTGATGGAAAATGTACTCTGATGAAAAATGTATTCTGATGAAAAATGTATTCTGATGAAAAATGTATTCTGATGAAAAATGTATCCTGACGGAAAAGGTACTCTGATGGAAAATGTACTCTGATGGAAAATGTACTCTGATGAAAAATGTATTCTGATGAAAAATGTATTCTGATGAAAAATGTAACGTGCATCCAGGAGATAAGCGCCCGCGTGTTTGCGTGTTGTGTGTGTACGTGGGAGAGACGGATGAGGGGAAAAGACTTACCTCGAGACCAGCTCAGCGTTACCGACCAAAAATAGAAAAAAAGACCAAGATAGCGGCCGCCGTCTTTTGTAAAGTATGATGTCTCGCAAAGTCACACGAATTCTTGCAATATGCAAATTTAGCCGGCCTAGAACGACGATAAAAGCGGGTGATGGAAAAGACGTTGGGAGTGCGACGATTGAGTTGGCCGGGGAATCGTGTGGCTGTTGCTTCTTGTGCCGTGTGAGGATATTTTACCATTGTTGGATTCCGTGCAGAACCGGTGTATAAAGATTATTGAATTGCTACAACATTTATAACATCTTTTCCTGAACTTACCGTGTTAAAGAGAGAGTCGGGCGCCATCTTGAATTTTTCCTTACACATTTCTGTTACATTTCTGTACTCTGATGAAAAATGTACTCTGATGAAAAATGTACTCTGCCGAAAAGGGTACTCTTATGAAAAATGTACTCTGATGACGCCAATGTTTACTTTGTTCAAATGAAAGTTTTCTGTCAAAGGACTCAGGATGTAGAAAGAATACCCTCTAAAAGTAAATGAACAACATCTCAAAAGGAGTGTCCATCAGATGACAATCTGGACTACAGCACAGAAGCCACTGGCCCTTGTCCTAAGCTCAAGCAATCATGGATGGATGGAAATAAGTTTATATGGACCACATTGCCTCTTGCTAGTGATGTGTTTAATCTAGACGTAAAATGCAAACGCACAAAACCTACTCATCATGCAAATGCAAAAAGGCAGCTCACGTTCATGCAAGTGTAAATGTCCTAATTAAATGGCCATGATTGTAATGAGAAAAAGTAATGATCAATAAAATGATTGTAATGAGAATAAGTAATGATCAATAAAATGATTGTAATGAGAATAAGTAATGATCAATAAAATGATTGTAATGAGAATAAGTAATGATCAATAAAATGATTGTAATGAGAATAAGTAATGATCAATAAAATGATTGTAATGAACATAAGTAATGATCAATAAAATGATTGTAGTGAGAATAAGTAATGATCAATAAAATGATTGTAGTGAGAATAAGTAAGGATCAATAAAATGATTGTAGTGAGAATAAGTAATGATCAATAAAATGATTGTAGTGAGAATAAGTAATGATCAATAAAATGATTGTAGTGAGAATAAGTAATGATCAATAAAATGATTGTAATGAGAATAAGTAATGATCAATAAAATGATTGTAATGAACATAAGTAATGATCAATAAAATGATTGTAGTGAGAATAAGTAATGATCAATAAAATGATTGTAGTGAGAATAAGTAATGATCAATAAAATGATTGTAATGAGAATAAGTAATGATCAATAAAATGATTGTAGTGAGAATAAGTAATGATCAATAAAATGATTGTAATTAGAATAAGTAATGATCAATAAAATGATTGTAGTGAGAATAAGTAATGATCAATAAAATGATTGTAGTGAGAATAAGTAATGATCAATAAAATGATTGTAATGAGAATAAGTAATGATCAATAAAATGATTGTAGTGAGAATAAGTAATGATCAATAAAATGATTGTAATGAGAATAAGTAATGATCAATAAAATGATTGTAATGAGAATAAGTAATGATCAATAAAATGATTGTAGTGAGAATAAGTAATGACCAATAAAATGATTGTAATGAGAATAAGTAATGATCAATAAAATGATTGTAATGAGAATAAGTAATGATCAATAAAATGATTGTAATGAGAATAAGTAATGATCAATAAAATGATTGTAATGAGAATAAGTAATGATCAATAAAATGATTTTAATGAGAATAAGTAATGATCAATAAAATGATTGTAATGAGAATAAGTAATGATCAATAAAATGATTGTAATGAGAATAAGTAATGATCAATAAAATGATTGTAATGAGAATAAGTAATGATCAATAAAATGATTGTAGTGAGAATAAGTAATGATCAATAAAATGATTGTAATGAGAATAAGTAATGATCAATAAAATGATTGTAGTGAGAATAAGTAATGATCAATAAAATGATTGTAATGAGAATAAGTAATGATCAATAAAATGATTGTAATGAGAATAAGTAATGATCAATAAAATGATTGTAATGAGAATAAGTAATGATCAATAAAATGATTGTAGTGAGAATAAGTAATGATCAATAAAATGATTGTAGTGAGAATAAGTAATGATCAATAAAATGATTGTAATGAGAATAAGTAATGATCAATAAAATGATTGTAGTGAGAATAAGTAATGATCAATAAAATGATTGTAATGAGAATAAGTAATGATCAATAAAATGATTGTAATGAGAATAAGTAATGATCAATAAAATGATTGTAATGAGAATAAGTAATGATCAATAAAATGATTGTAGTGAGAATAAGTAATGATCAATAAAATTATTGTAATGAGAATAAGTAATGATCAATAAAATGATTGTAGTGAGAATAAGTAATGATCAATAAAATGATTGTAATGAGAATAAGTAATGATCAATAAAATGATTGTAGTGAGAATAAGTAATGATCAATAAAATGATTGTAATGAGAATAAGTAATGATCAATAAAATGATTGTAATGAGAATAAGTAATGATCAATAAAATGATTGTAGTGAGAATAAGTAATGATCAATAAAATGATTGTAGTGAGAATAAGTAATGATCAATACAATGATTGTAATGAGCATAAGTAATGATCAATAAAATGATTGTAATGAGAATAAGTAATGATCAATAAAATGATTGTAATGAGAATAAGTAATGATCAATAAAATGATTGTAATGAGAATAAGTAATGATCAATAAAATGATTGTAGTGAGAATAAGTAATGATCAATAAAATGATTGTAATGAGAATAAGTAATGATCAATAAAATGATTGTAGTGAGAATAAGTAATGATCAATAAAATGATTGTAATGAGAATAAGTAATGATCAATAAAATGATTGTAGTGAGAATAAGTAATGATCAATAAAATGATTGTAGTGAGAATAAGTAATGATCAATAAAATGATTGTAATGAGAATAAGTAATGATCAATAAAATGATTGTAATGAGAATAAGTAATGATCAATAAAATGATTGTAGTGAGAATAAGTAATGATCAATAAAATGATTGTAGTGAGAATAAGTAATGATCAATAAAATGATTGTAGTGAGAATAAGTAATGATCAATAAAATGATTGTAATGAGAATAAGTAATGATCAATAAAATGATTGTAATGAGAATAAGTAATGATCAATAAAATGATTGTAATGAGAATAAGTAATGATCAATAAAATGATTGTAGTGAGAATAAGTAATGATCAATAAAATGATTGTAATGAGAATAAGTAATGATCAATAAAATGATTGTAGTGAGAATAAGTAATGATCAATAAAATGATTGTAATGAGAATAAGTAATGATCAATAAAATTATTGTAATGAGAATAAGTAATGATCAATAAAATGATTGTAGTGAGAATAAGTAATGATCAATAAAATGATTGTAATGAGAATAAGTAATGATCAATAAAATGATTGTAATGAGAATAAGTAATGATCAATAAAATGATTGTAATGAGAATAAGTAATGATCAATAAAATGATTGTAATGAGAATAAGTAATGATCAATAAAATGATTGTAGTGAGAATAAGTAATGATCAATAAAATGATTGTAGTGAGAATAAGTAATGATCAATAAAATGATTGTAATGAGAATAAGTAATGATCAATAAAATGATTGTAATGAGAATAAGTAATGATCAATAAAATGATTGTAATGAGAATAAGTAATGATCAATAAAATGATTGTAATGAGAATAAGTAATGATCAATAAAATGATTGTAGTGAGAATAAGTAATGATCAATAAAATGATTGTAATGAGAATAAGTAATGATCAATAAAATGATTGTAGTGAGAATAAGTAATGATCAATAAAATGATTGTAATGAGAATAAGTAATGATCAATAAAATGATTGTAGTGAGAATAAGTAATGATCAATAAAATGATTGTAATGAGAATAAGTAATGGTCAATAAAATGATTGTAATGAGAATGAGTAATGATCAATAAAATGATTGTAGTGAGAATAAGTAATGATCAATAAAATGATTGTAATGAGAATAAGTAATGATCAATAAAATGATTGTAGTGAGAATAAGTAATGATCAATAAAATGATTGTAATGAGAATAAGTAATGATCAATAAAATGATTGTAATGAGAATAAGTAATGATCAATAAAATGATTGTAATGAGAATAAGTAATGATCAATAAAATGATTGTAATGAGAATAAGTAATGATCAATAAAATTATTGTAGTGAGAATAAGTAATGATCAATAAAATGATTGTAATGAGAATAAGTAATGATCAATAAAATGATTGTAATGAGAATAAGTAATGATCAATAAAATGATTGTAATGAGAATAAGTAATGATCAATAAAATGATTGTAGTGAGAATAAGTAATGATACAATAAAATGATTGTAGTGAGAATAAGTAATGATCAATAAAATGATTGTAATGAGAATAAGTAATGATCAATAAAATTATTGTAATGAGAATAAGTAATGATCAATAAACTGATTGTAGTGAGAATAAGTAATGATCAATAAAATGATTGTAATGAGAATAAGTAATGATCAATAAAATTATTGTAATGAGAATAAGTAATGATCAATAAAATGATTGTAATGAGAATAAGTAATGATCAATAAAATGATTGTAATGAGAATAAGTAATGATCAATAAAATGATTGTAGTGAGAATAAGTAATGATCAATAAACTGATTGTAGTGAGAATAAGTAATGATCAATAAAATGATTGTAATGAGAATAAGTAATGATCAATAAAATTATTGTAATGAGAATAAGTAATGATCAATAAAATGATTGTAATGAGAATAAGTAATGATCAATAAAATGATTGTAATGAGAATAAGTAATGATCAATAAAATGATTGTAGTGAGAATAAGTAATGATCAATAAAATGATTGTAATGAGAATAAGTAATGATCAATAAAATGATTGTAGTGAGAATAAGTAATGATCAATAAAATGATTGTAATGAGAATAAGTAATGATCAATAAAATGATTGTAATGAGAATAAGTAATGATCAATAAAATGATTGTAATGAGAATAAGTAATGATCAATAAAATGATTGTAATGAGAATAAGTAATGATCAATAAAATGATTGTAATGAGAATAAGTAATGATCAATAAAATGATTGTAATGAGAATAAGTAATGATCAATTAAATGATTGTAATGAGAATAAGTAATGATCAATCAAATGATTGTAGTGAGAATAAGTAATGATCAATAAAATGATTGTAATGAGAATAAGTAATGATCAATTAAATGATTGTAGTGAGAATAAGTAATGATCAATAAAATGATAGTAGTGAGAATAAGTAATGATCAATAAAATGATTGTAATGAGAATAAGTAATGATCAATAAAATGATTGTAGTGAGAATAAGTAATGATCAATAAAATGATTGTAATGAGAATAAGTAATGATCATTAAAATGATTGTAGTGAGAATAAGTAATGATCAATAAAATGATTGTAATGAGAATAAGTAATGATCAATAAAATGATTGTAGTGAGAATAAGTAATGATCAATAAAATGATTGTAATGAGAATAAGTAATGATCAATAAAATGATTGTAATGAGAATAAGTAATGATCAATAAAATGATTGTAGTGAGAATAAGTAATGATCAATAAAATGATTGTAATGAGAATAAGTAATGATCAATAAAATGATTGTAGTGAGAATAAGTAATGATCAATAAAATGATTGTAATGAGAATAAGTAATGATCAATAAAATGATTGTAATGAGAATAAGTAATGATCAATAAAATGATTGTAATGAGAATAAGTAATGATCAATAAAATGATTGTAGTGAGAATAAGTAATGATCAATAAAATGATTGTAATGAGAATAAGTAATGATCAATAAAATGATTGTAGTGAGAATAAGTAATGATCAATAAAATGATTGTAATGAGAATAAGTAATGATCAATAAAATTATTGTAATGAGAATAAGTAATGATCAATAAAATGATTGTAGTGAGAATAAGTAATGATCAATGAAATGATTGTAATGAGAATAAGTAATGATCAATAAAATTATTGTAATGAGAATAAGTAATGATCAATAAAATGATTGTAATGAGAATAAGTAATGATCAATAAAATGATTGTAATGAGAATGAGTAATGATCAATAAAATGATTGTAGTGAGAATAAGTAATGATCAATAAAATGATTGTAATTAGAATAAGTAATGATCAATAAAATGATTGTAATGAGAATAAGTAATGATAAATAAAATGATTGTAATGAGAATAAGTAATGATCAATAAAATGATTGTAATGAGAATAAGTAATGATCAATAAAATGATTGTAATGAGAATAAGTAATGATCAATAAAATGATTGTAATGAGAATAAGTAATGATCAATAAAATGATTGTAGTGAGAATAAGTAATGATCAATAAAATGATTGTAATGAGAATAAGTAATGATCAATAAAATGATTGTAGTGAGAATAAGTAATGATCAATAAAATGATTGTAATGAGAATAAGTAATGATCAATAAAATGATTGTAGTGAGAATAAGTAATGATCAATAAAATGATTGTAATGAGAATAAGTAATGATCAATAAAATGATTGTAGTGAGAATAAGTAATGATCAATAAAATGATTGTAATGAGAATAAGTAATGATCAATAAAATGATTGTAGTGAGGATAAGTAATGATCAATAAAATTATTGTAGTGAGAATAAGTAATGATCAATAAAATGATTGTAATGAGAATAAGTAATGATCAATAAAATGATTGTAGTGAGAATAAGTAATGATCAATAAAATGATTGTAGTGAGAATAAGTAATGATCAATAAAATGATTGTAATGAGAATAAGTAATGATCAATAAAAGGATTGTAGTGAGAATAAGTAATGATCAATAAAATGATTGTAGTGAGAATAAGTAATGATCAATAAAATGATTGTAATGAGAATAAGTAATGATCAATAAAATGATTGTAGTGAGAATAAGTAATGATCAATAAAATGATTGTAGTGAGAATAAGTAATGATCAATAAAATGATTGTAATGAGAATAAGTAATGATCAATAAAATGATTGTAGTGAGAATAAGTAATTATCAATAAAATGATTGTAGTGAGAATAAGTAATGATCAATAAAATGATTGTAATGAGAATAAGTAATGATCAATAAAATGATTGTAGTGAGAATAAGTAATGATCAATAAAATGATTGTAGTGAGAATAAGTAATGATCAATAAAATGATTGTAGTGAGAATAAGTAATGATCAATAAAATGATTGTAATGAGAATAAGTAATGATCAATAAAATGATTGTAGTGAGAATAAGTAATGATCAATAAAATGATTGTAGTGAGAATAAGTAATGATCAATAAAATGATTGTAATGAGAATAAGTAATGATCAATAAAAGGATTGTAGTGAGAATAAGTAATGATCAATAAAATGATTGTAGTGAGAATAAGTAATGATCAATAAAATGATTGTAATGAGAATAAGTAATGATCAATAAAATGATTGTAATGAGAATAAGTAATGATCAATAAAATGATTGTAGTGAGAATAAGTAATGATCAATAAAATGATTGTAATGAGAATAAGTAATGATCAATAAAATGATTGTAGTGAGAATAAGTAATTATCAATAAAATGATTGTAGTGAGAATAAGTAATGATCAATAAAATGACTGTAATGAGAAAAAGTAATGATCAATAAAATGATTGTAGTGAGAATAAGTAATGATCAATAAAATGATTGTAGTGAGAATAAGTAATGATCAATAAAATGATTGTAGTGAGAATAAGTAATGATCAATAAAATGATTGTAGTGAGAATAAGTAATGATCAATAAAATGATTGTAATGAGAATAAGTAATGATCAATAAAATGATTGTAGTGAGAATAAGTAATGATCAATAAAATGATTGTAGTGAGAATAAGTAATGATCAATAAAATGATTGTAATGAGAATAAGTAATGATCAATAAAATGATTGTAATGAGAATAAGTAATGATAAATAAAATGATTGTAGTGAGAATAAGTAATGATCAATAAAATGATTGTAATGAGAATAAGTAATGATCAATAAAATGATTGTAGTGAGAATAAGTAATGATCAATAAAATGATTGTAATGAGAATAAGTAATGATCAATAAAATGATTGTAGTGAGAATAAGTAATGATCAATAAAATGATTGTAATGAGAATAAGTAATGATCAATAAAATGATTGTAATGAGAATAAGTAATGATCAATAAAATGATTGTAGTGAGAATAAGTAATGATCAATAAAATGATTGTAGTGAGAATAAGTAATGATCAATAAAATGATTGTAATGAGAATAAGTAATGATCAATAAAATTCTTGTAATGAGAATAAGTAATGATCAATAAAATGATTGTAATGAGAATAAGTAATGATCAATAAAATGATTGTAATGAGAATGAGTAATGATCAATAAAATGATTGTAGTGAGAATAAGTAATGATCAATAAAATGATTGTAGTGAGAATAAGTAATGATCAATAAAATGATTGTAATGAGAATAAGTAATGATCAATAAAATGATTGTAGTGAGAATAAGTAATGATCAATAAAATGATTGTAGTGAGAATAAGTAATGATCAATAAAATGATTGTAGTGAGAATAAGTAATGATCAATAAAATGATTGTAATGAGAATAAGTAATGATCAATAAAATGATTGTAATGAGAATAAGTAATGATCAATAAAATGATTGTAATGAGAATAAGTAATGATCAATAAAATGATTGTAATGAGAATAAGTAATGATCAATAAAATGATTGTAGTGAGAATAAGTAATGATCAATAAAATGATTGTAATGAGAATAAGTAATGATCAATAAAATGATTGTAATGAGAATAAGTAATGATCAATAAAATGATTGTAATGAGAATAAGTAATGATCAATAAAATGATTGTAATGAGAATAAGTAATGATCAATAAAATGATTGTAGTGAGAATAAGTAATGATCAATAAAATGATTGTAATGAGAATAAGTAATGATCAATAAAATGATTGTAATGAGAATAAGTAATGATCAATAAAATTATTGTAGTGAGAATAAGTAATGATCAATAAAATGATTGTAATGAGAATAAGTAATGATCAATAAAATGATTGTAATGAGAATAAGTAATGATCAATAAAATGATTGTAATGAGAATAAGTAATGATCAATAAAATGATTGTAATGAGAATAAGTAATGATCAATAAAATGATTTTAATGAGAATAAGTAATGATCAATAAAATGATTGTAATGAGAATAAGTAATGATCAATAAAATGATTGTAATGAGAATAAGTAATGATCAATAAAATGATTGTAATGAGAATAAGTAATGATCAATAAAATGATTGTAGTGAGAATAAGTAATGATCAATAAAATGATTGTAATGAGAATAAGTAATGATCAATAAAATGATTGTAATGAGAATAAGTAATGATCAATAAAATGATTGTAATGAGAATAAGTAATGATCAATAAAATTCTTGTAATGAGAATAAGTAATGATCAATAAAATGATTGTAGTGAGAATAAGTAATGATCAATAAAATGATTGTAATGAGAATAAGTAATGATCAATAAAATGATTGTAGTGAGAATAAGTAATGATCAATAAAATGATTGTAATGAGAATAAGTAATGATCAATAAAATGATTGTAATGAGAATAAGTAATGATCAATAAAATGATTGTATTGAGAATAAGTAATGATCAATAAAATTATTGTAGTGAGAATAAGTAATGATCAATAAAATGATTGTAGTGAGAATAAGTAATGATCAATAAAATGATTGTAATGAGAATAAGTAATGATCAATAAAATGATTTTAATGAGAATAAGTAATGATCAATAAAATGATTGTAGTGAGAATAAGTAATGATCAATAAAATGATTGTAATGAGAATAAGTAATGATCAATAAAATGATTGTAGTGAGAATAAGTAATGATCAATAAAATGATTGTAATGAGAATAAGTAATGATCAATAAAATGATTGTAATGAGAATAAGTAATGATCAATAAAATGATTGTAATGAGAATAAGTAATGATCAATAAAATGATTGTAATGAGAATAAGTAATGATCAATAAAATGATTGTAATGAGAATAAGTAATGATCAATAAAATGATTGTAATGAGAATAAGTAATGATCAATAAAATATCACGAAGAACAATGAAAATAGACTGTTTAGCTTATATTCATGTTATTTTACAGAATTTACATTCAAATGTGTTAACATGCATAATTCTGTTACATTATACTATAAATTTTGTCGTGTAATTTACCATTTAGAGACAAATAAATACTCTTATGTAGTCAAAAATGCTCTTATGGGATTCCTAGACTATGAAAACCTAGTTATAGACACCAAATTTACATTTTTAGGTTGAAAAGTGTCCAAGATATCGACGTTAATTAAATTTGGTTGGCAGACATTTTGTAAAATGAAGATGCAATCTGATCGTTTTCCACTCAGACTAAAATTATTACTTAGACCGTAAGCTTCAACCTGGTGCTAAAAATCAAACTTTTACAAAAAGTTGAATTGATTGACCCCTCTGGCCCCCCACTATTCCTTTGCTTTCCTGTTGTTTTCTGGGTATTTGTGTTTCAGAACCACAGGTAAAGTCTTTGAACTTCGGCATTTTCATGCTTCTATAAGTGTTTTTCTGCACCTGGTTCATGAATTGCTCTATGCAGATGACACACATCTTGTGGCCCATAGTGAGGGAGATATGCAGGGTATCATGGGTCTGTTTTCAGGGGCCTGTACGTCTTTTAGGCTTACTATTAGCCTAAGGTCATGTTCACACCTCCACCCGATAGTTCCTTTGTGGAATCAAACATTTTTGTCACCAACCAGAGGCTTGCCATGGTAGACCATTCGTGCATTTGGGTAGTACTCTTGCCAGAGATGGAACCCTGAATGCTGAGGTCAACTATAGGATATAGTGTGCTACTAAGGTTTTTGGTAGCTTAGAGAATCGAGTATGATCTGACAGAGGTATAACCCTTTGTACAAAGATCAGTGTCTATCATTCTTGTATTTTACCATCTCCGCTTTATGCTTCTGAAGTCTGCTCAACACATAAAAGTAATGGAGAGAGTACACCAGAAATTTCTGAGACACATTCTGGCCATCAGTTGGAACTCTTTTGCACCTGATACGGATGTCCTCATGCGGACTGACACTCCATGTATTGAAAATTTGATTATATGCAAACCAAATGAGGTGGGTTGGACATTTGACAAGGATGGATGACGAGAGATTGTCGAAGTGCCTGTTTATGGTGAAATTATACAAGGAAAGCGTCCACAGCATAAACCAAGGAAACGCTTTAAAGACAACATAATCAAGAATAATCTGAAGCATGCAAAAATGAAGCGTGATATTTGGAACAAAAATCTGTCAGATATCTCAGGTCTGTCCGAGGCTTTTGTGCTGAACCCCATCTGTGATTTATGCAGTAAAATGGCTTTACCGGTCTAGCTAGCCATGAGTGACCACATGGAAATCAGTCTTTCTTTGATGGGGAAAGCACTGCAGAGCACCAATGTTCTATTTGCTTTATGGTTTGCAAATCGAGTGGAGGTGTGAAGCGTCATATGAATGTCCACAGTAAGTCAGTACCAGTTGGTGTCCCTCAATCTCAACTAAAGTGTGACCTCTGCAATAAACTGTGTAAGAGATGGGCTGGTCTGAAGAGCCACCTTCGTTCCTACAGAAGATAGAAAATACATCTTGATCGCATCTCCACATGTATATATGCATGTGTGTATAAATGTATATATATAAAAAATAATCAATTAAAAACAACTTATAAAATGTATTAAATGAAATAACAAAAACAAAAGAATATTTTTAAATAATACATGTCCTTACTTAGCATACTACCCAGATAGACACAATTGCCCGTGACATTTAACTTCTTAACATCAACAAAGATGTTTGGTTCAATATATAGCATTCGTATGGGAGGGGAAACATATGTTTTCTCAAGGCTGATGGTAAGTCTGAAAGCTTTACAGGCCTCTGATAACTTGTCTATAATCACATGTATGTCTGCTTCTGAATGTGAAACAAGGTCTGCATCATGTGAATATAAAATATAAAAATTCAAGGATAGGGGTCTGCAAAGTTTTCGACTTTGCACTGAGACGTCTAAGGTTTAAGTTTAACTGATGTGTGAAACCGAAACTTCACCCCAATATCGCAATTGTTAAAAGCATGCACCAACATCACAGCAAAATATATGGAAAATAATGTAGGAGCAAGTATATCACTTTGTTTCAAACCGTTTTCAACTGAAATTGAACTAAACAGAGATCCATTAAAGTTCACTCGGGCTTTCATATTATGGTGTAACTGCTGAATCAACTCTACAAAATTAGTAGGACAGCCTATCTTCCTAAGAATATTTGATAGTATCAAAAGCTTTTGTCATATCGACAAAAACTTGATACAAAGGCATTCGCTGCTCCATACATTTCTCCATTAGCTGTCACGCAGAGAATATCATGTCCATTGTGCCGCGACCAGATCTAAAACCACATTGATTCTCTGAGATGATAGAGAGACACATCCATTCAGCAATCGTTTAACAAAATCTTTGCTAAAATCTTTACCACTGCTTAAAGCAAACTAATGCTTCTATAATTACTCAGATTTTGACCCCTTTCCTTTATAAATTGAGATCAATATTGCATCAATCCAATCTTGAGGGATAGCATTACCATGCCAAACAGCAGAGATGAGTGCATGGAAAACGTTGATAACGCCACCACCTCTAAGTAGCAATAAATCAACAGTTCCTGGTGCTTTTCCCTTATTAATGTCTGTTAATGTGCTTTTGGTCTCATCAATGTTAGGATCAGTCATCATCCCATCAACAACCTTCTTTTTAAGGGAGACTATCAATAACTGTATCATTTACTTCAGACGATCTCAAAAATGTTTTGTCCATCGTTCCTTGATTTCCTCAACATTGTTGAAGAGGGCAGAACCATCTTTGGATTTCACAGGTACCAATGTTGGAGGCTGCAGCCCAAAAGCTTGTCTTATTTTGTAATACGTATCTTTTGAATTTTTGCGGTCATAATCTGACGCTCTACTTTTAATTTTGCTTCTTTATACACTTTTTCTGTAGTTATTTTAGCTGATCCATTAGAACACAAACATATTTTGTGAGCTTCTTTTTCTCTTCCAAAAGATTGGTGATTGCAGAATTATTTTCATCAAATCAATTCCTATGTTTGGTTTTCTTAAAGCCAAGGATTTCAGCTTCTTTATTATAGTTGTGACTTGAATCGTTCCCAAAGTCCCGTCAAATGAGATATTAAGAAATGAGGTCCGAAGGGTTTCACACGCTTCCTTATTTTGTAACTTGGAGACATCGATGCATTTATGCACTTTTACTCTATCGACTCTGACCTTTTTCCTTATACACAACTTAAGTTTTGCACAAACAATTTTGTGATCAGTGTCACAGTCTGCACCTGCATAACTCTTACAGTACACATATTCTGAAGATCATGCTTGTGCATGATTGGATAATCAAGAATAGGGCCATGTTTTTATCTAAGGTGTATCCAAGTTACCTTGTGAATGGGTTTTTGTTGGCAGAAGATGTTACATACTGCCAGATTATATTCAGTGCACAGCTGCAAAAGAAAAATCCCATTAACATTTGCCAAACCAACGCCATATTTTCCAAAGACACCCCGGCTGTTACGATCACTTCCAAGCAACAAAATCCTATCTATTTTTGGTATCCTTTCGATAAAATTCCCTAGGTCTTGATAAACCCCTTTTTTACATCCTGCTCTTATCTAAAGTAGGGGCATATACTGAGATAACTGACACGTAACAATCACAAGGTAAAGGTAAGTAACATGATTCGATCACTAATTCCACAAGGTTGTTCTGACCGATATGTAATCTTTGTGCTGATAGCAAAACCACCTCATCTTTTCCTTTTTACTCTCTTGAAAAACGTATACCCTGAACTTTTTTCAGTAAGTTAATATCCATCACTAAAACAGGTTTCAGATAGAGCAACAATATTCACGTTGTATCTAGCTAATTCTCTGGCAACAATAGCTGTTCTTTGCTCTGGATTAACCGACTGTTTTGTATCAAGAAGTGTCCTTATGTTCCAGTTAGCAATATTCAATTTAGTTTTCTTTTTTGAATAAATCACATTGTTTTTTTCTTTTGTTTCCCCTGCAGAAATAAACAACCGTCAGCCGCATGTAACTGATCACCTGAAAATAAGAACAATTTTTAGGTCACATTTTCTAGAGCTCTTCCATGATCTGAGTGAACAGCGCTATCCCTTAAAAGTGCTGCTCAGTCGCAAAATCCCCGTCCTTCAAATCTAACAGCGATGTTAAAATGAGCTTAAAGCCGCCTGTGTGCAGATTTGTGACTACATACTCCCAACTTGTTAGGTCTGTACACGTTGTCTCGCTTCTATCGCCACAGGACTCTTGTAAAGAAGAGATATCTGTACAAAATGATTTCAACGATAAATGCTTGAACGACACATGTATCACTTTCTGGACATCCACAGTCAGAATCCAAATACAAGCAAGAGCAAGATAACTGGTAACTGTATAAGCCACAGGTTTTCTTCAATGTTCTTCTCACAAAAACGCTGACTTGTCGAAAGATACTTTCAGACACAGAAGTCAAGCCTACACTTACCGAACTCGGGAATGTCTATGTCGAACTTGGGAATTTGGGCGGAATTTTGAGTAGAACCCTTTCTTTATTTCACGAGGGTAGCTTGCACATGTTCCATTAGCCATAGCTGGATAGAGGTCCTAAGTAATTCACAATGGTGATCCCATTGCCAGACCTTCTTCCTGCCGATATATATCACAGTTTGTATTCCATATATGAAGGGCTTGTCTGAAAAACTTTAACGAATATGTAATCCATAATTCATTTTAAAAATAATCTGCGAGATGCATCATCACCAGCATCATCATCAGCATAATTCTCATCATCAAGTGAGTGTTGTAAACAAGCTTTTTAATGCAATTCTGAATTTTTTTGATGTGAATGTTTTTATTGTTTTGGTTACTCGGACAATCATTCTCATCTTGAGTGTTATTGTTATTATTATTGTCATTATTATTGTTATTGTTATTATTATTGTTATTGTTATTATTATTATTATTATTATTATTGTTATTATTATTGTTATTGCTATTGTTATTGTTATTATTATTGCTATTGTTATTGTTATTGTTATTATTATTGTTATTGTTATTGTTATTATTAGTGTTATTGTTATTATTATTATTATTATTATTATTATTATTGTTATTATTATTGTTATTATTATTGTTATTATTACTGGCACAACGTTTCGGTCGTTGTAACCTACGACCTTCCTCGGGTGTTAAATTCATGTTTCCTTTCCTCTACTAATTTGCAAAAATTTAGACCATGGTTTTGAGGGTGTGTCCGTAAATCATAAAGAAAGTTCAATCTTCAAAGGTCACTAAGATGTTTTTGAAGGTTTTTCTATGACTCTATTTCACGGAATATTTATGCTAATTGTCAATATTAGTGAACAAAATGTATTACAAAACAGTGGACAGACATCTCACACATATTTTCTGTTATAATAAATTACTGTAACTCTTTAGGAAATGAATCATAGTTATTCCCCTTGGCCGGAACTAAGGATTCCGCCATATTGATTTTGCCAAACATGTGTATATATTTTAAGCTGATAAAACCTTTACGAAAGGCATTCTTATTCATTCTTCTTTTATCATTTCAATTTTATCAGCTTAAAATAAAAAAAAATTGACAAATTACTGCGGCCAGACAGATTTAACACAGAACCAACTGCTCCGAATTCGGAAAAAATATACAAACATTGGAAGTTAACATTCAAATAGTATCTACGCACGTTAAATAACGGCCAAATCGAAAACAATGCGCAAAATCTTTTCGCTTTGATCAATTCTGTCTCGGCGACAATTTTCGAAATTATAAGCGACGCCACGGATTACAACGGCGCCATAGAAAACTAGACGCTATTTATATGAAACCAACAAACATTGTATTTAACAGACATCAACTCCTGACAAGTAAACAGAAACCGACACAAACCATCGACGAGTTCATGCAACAGTTGGAAGTATTCGCTAAATCTTGCGAATTTCAAGCGGTAAGTGCCGAGGAAAACAAAAAACAATATATACGGGACGCGTTCATTAGCGGCATCTCTGCTTCGTCTATCCGTCAGCGCCTACTTGAAAAACCTTTCTCAACGCTACAAGAGACATTTACAGTGGCTAGGACCCTAGAACAAGCGGAGAAGCATACGGCCAGCTTCGATTACCACCCGAGCGTAACAGCTACCGTAGTTCAACCAGAAGAAACTCCCTTAGCCGCTGTAAAAGGAAATACATTACAAAAAGGAATTTGTTTCTTCTGTGGGAACACACGGCATGCACGGGCGATGTGTCCTGCGCGTAATGCCGAGTGTAGAAAATGTTAAAAAAATGGCCATTGGGCTAAGGTATGTAGATCATCCTCCTCTCCTGCTGCTGTGTTGTACGACCCAGACTCCCCCCCCCACCCAATCTCTCCTGACTAGGAACGGGTGCCAAAGACATCACCTACACCAAATGCGAAATAAATGGGCAGGTAGTGAATGCTATGGGAGACTCCAGCAGCGTGGGGACGTTCATTAGCAAAAATACAGCAAGAAAGCTGAAACTTTTTGTTATCCCCAAACTGAAAACCGTAGCATTGGCGGACCCGAATCATCATGCTTAAATCATCGGCGAAACTGTTGTTGACATCTCTCTAAACGGTAAAAACCACCACGCCATGACGGTGGAAGTAATTAAGGACCTGTTCACGGATATGATTGTCGGAAAAGACCTTCTAAAACAATATAAAACTGTGACGAAATTCGACGGTCCCAGGGAAGAACTTGTTATTGGAGCGATGGGTAAGAGTAACAGTTTTCCATGTATCAAAATTTCTCCTCCTCCCCTCTTCTCTCATCTTTCTACTCGGACGACCCCTATTGCCACCAAATCTCGTCGTCACTCATTCACTGACAACATTTTTATTAAAGAGGAAACGGCCAGAATGCTGAGGGAAGGCATAATAGAGCCCTCTATATCTCCTTGGCGAGCTCTAACGAGAATCAAAAAAAAAAGAATGGTGGTCGACTACAGCGACACCATAAATAGATTTACAGAACTAGATGCCTATCCCATGCCTAACATTACTAAAATGATTGATGACATAGCTCGATACAACGTTTTTACAACACTTGACCTGAAGTCTGCTTACCATCAAATCCCAATTAGTCACGCCGATCGATCAGAAATACACAGCATTCGAAGTAAATGGAAAACTTTACCAATTTACTCGTATCCCTTTTGGAGTCACTAACGGAGTGGGTGCCTTTCAAAGACGCATCGATGGCATTGTAGAAAGAGAAAAATTAACAGATACTTTTGTGTATGTAGACAATGTCACGATATGCGGAAAGGATCAACAAGAACATGATTACAACCTTCAAAGGTTTTATAATGTAGCAAAAAAATGCAACATCACACTCAACCAAAGTAAGAGCATCATTTCTACTACTTCTATCACACTTCTTGGGTACACAATCCAGAACAACCAAATTACTCCTGATTACCTGAGGCTAAAACCACTCCTTGAAATGCCACCGCCTCTAAATTTACAGTCGCAAAAACGAATAATTGGTATGTTCTCTTACTATAGTAAATTCATTAGAAATTTTTCTGATAAGATACTGCCGCTGAACCATAACAGGGAGTTTCCACTACTCCTGTCTATTCTAAATTCTTTTCAGACGCTGAAGACCGACTTAAGTAATGCCACCCTTATAACTGTTGACCCAGACAAAGAATTTGTAGTGGAAACTGATGCCAGTAAATACTGCATTGCTGCTACGCTGAACCAACAGGGTAGACCTGTTGCATTCTTTTCTCGGACACTAAGCCCGAACGAGATTAGACATCACGCGGTCGAAAAAGAAGCTGCTGCGATTGTCGAAGCTCTTCGAAAGTGGAGACATTTCAAAGTTATTACAGATCAAAAGAGCGTCAGTTTTATGTTCGATAATAAGAGAAAATCAAAAATTAAAAATGATAAGATATGTCGTTGGCGGATCGAACTATCACAATTCAAATTCAGCATTACTTACCGCCCAGGAACGGAAAATACAGCTGCTGATACGTTTTCTCACATCTCTGCATTAACGCACACTTTGCAAGACCTCCGCGACTTGCATGCTACACTATGCCATCCTGGAGTCACGCGACTCAGCCACTTCATCCGGACAAGAAACCTTCCTTTCTCTTTAGAACAAATTAAAAACATAACAGACTCGTGCTCCTCCTGTCAGTATTTGAAACCTAAATTTGCCAGTTGTAACAAAGGAACACTCATACAGGCTATACTACCTTTCCAGCGACTAAACATCGACTTTAAAGGCCCTTTACCTACTTCTGTACGTGGTAACAAATACTTACTCACCATAATTGATGAATATACTCGCTTTCCCTTTGCCTTCCCCTGTAAGGATATGACTAGTAAAACCGTGATCCATTGCCTAAACCAACTATTTGCTATTTTTGGCATGCCCGATATGATACACACTGACCGGGCTGCCGACTTCCTTGCAGGAGAAATCAAAGATTACTTACGTGGCAAAGGTATCGCCACCTCTAAAACAAGTAGGTATCACCCTGAGGGTAACGGGCAAGTTGAGAAGCTCAATGGAACTTTATGGAAGGCCATCCAAACGACCTTACACTCTAGCAACATGAAACTGCCTCATTGGGAAGATATACTACCAAACGCTCTCCATTCAATCAAGTCGTTACTATGCACTGCCACCAATACGACTCCTCATGAGAGAATGTTCAAATATAGTCGTAGATCTTCCTCCGGAACTTCTGTTCCCACTTGGGCGAAACCAGGCCCAGTATATGTCAGAAACCATACTAAGTCTAGTAAGCTCGACCCTCCAGTAACCCCTGCTACCCTATTAGACATCAACTCCTACTACCCTGCTACCCTATTAGACATCAACTCCTACTACCCTCTGGTGCGGAAACTACTGTCAATGTGCGAGACCTGGCCCCTAACTCCTCCAGCCAAGAAGACGAACACGATGAAAACAATACTGCAAGCCCTGAAGCCCGTAAAGAACCGCCACCTGACGAAAACAATATCGACGTGGAGGAGAAGAATCCCTTACCTGATCCTGAACATATCCATACTAGCCACGATGTGGATGCTGAGAACAAAAATCCCTGTGAGTCAGTGCGGAGATTGTCCAGAATGCGGCGATTTCCAAGTAAATATAAGGACTTTTAACCTAGTACTGAACAGACTAAATTTAACTTCTGTAATTCCATACTTAATTATTGTTGAAGGGGAAAATGTTATAATAAATTACTGTAACTCTTCAGGAAATGAATCATAGTTATTCCCCTTGGCCGGAACTAAGGATTCCGCCATATTGATTTTGCCAAACACGTGTATATATTTTAAGCTGATAAAACCTTTACGGAAGGCATTCTTATTCATTCTTCTTTTATCATTTCATTTTCGTTTTTTAAAAAAACACAATGCAACGGGGAACAACTCCAAGAGAAGAAGTTTTTTTGTGTGTGAATTGGGCTGGGCATATTTTTTTGCTATTTTTCCATTTTTGTCCTGTGAATTTGTAATTAGGAGAATCCAAATGTGGTTAAATTCTGTACTAGGACGGCTAATGATATTATTGTTTTCTACCATATGTGCTGCTTTAAGTTTTCTGATCCGCCATCTTTCTTCTGTATTCAGTATTTTTACATCATCCCACATTGGGGAATGGGTACCCCCTCTCTCCATATATGGTCAGCTAGGGCTGATTTTTCAATTTCTCTGTGCGCTACAGATTTTTGATGTTCCTCTAGTCTTACTAGGCCTACTAGTTTCAAACTTTTTTTTTTTTTAATTTCAAGGTGTATACAACGCAAGCCTGGTAGATTCTGTATTCGTCGAATATGTGTTTATTCATTCTTAAAATAATCTGTCATTATCATTGTCGTCGTCATCATCATCAAAATTTGCAAGGCTCGGATATATTTTTTTTATCAATTTTTAAAATAATTTGTAAGATGCATCAGCATCATAATCGTTGTTATAAGCAACAGCGTGAGTGTTGACACTTCTGAATTTTTGAGATGAGGATTGGTTATTTGTATTATTTGGATTAATTGGAGTATTGCTCTCATCTTGTGTGAGATTTTCACAACGTTTCGATCGATGTAATCTCCGACCTTCTTCAGGTGTATCTTGTCGAACTCGGGAATTTAGATAGAATTTCGAGCAGAACTCTTTCTTTACTTCACGGTGGTAGCTTGATCTTGTTCCATCAGCCATGAGTGGATAGAGGTCCTAAGTAATGTGCAATTGTATTTTTCAGTCGACCACACTGAGGATTGAACCTTCAACCTTCAGGAGAATATCATTTTTTACAATTGATTTTTCCAAGTACTCTAGCTACTTCCAGACAACTCTGGTACGAATTTTAGGAGACTTAAACCTATTTTTATTTTTAGTTGTGAATATCACTATTTCTTACTAATTATTATTATATATTAACGTATGTGTAAATGTATATATATATATATATATATATATATATATATATATATATATATATATATATTAATGTTTTTACTTATTACTTGTTATATTAATATTTTTACTTATTACGTGTGTATATATATATAATCTGTTGTTTATAATTAATGGTTCCCATATCATATCAAATTCTATACTAGGTATACTTAGTTATTGGTTATTTGCTGCTTATTTGAATCATCTTACTCTCCACTGTTCTTCTCTGTCTATAATTTTTACTTCATCCCATAATGGTAAATGGTTTCCTTTTTCCTTCCACGAGCAGTTCTACGTGTGACCGGTACAAGGTGCATGTTTCAGAGGCATAGAGTAGGGATGGCAATACATATATGTATTGATATACTGACAGTTGTCAGAGTTAGATCACCATAAGACCAGACTCTATCTTGTAACCTTCAAATGCGTCTGATGTCTTGCTGATAATGACGTTGTATTTCTGCATCAAGAGTGCTATCATTTAATAAGGTAGACAAAAGATTTTACGACTTCAAGATGCTTTCCATAGACGAAGATATGTGGTCGCACATACAAATCACCAGGAGTGTGAGTGTACATGACCTTAGTTTTCTTAATGCTAACTGTCAGTCCGAAGCAAATACAAGCATTCGTGAAGAGGCCCATCACTGGGGAGTGTGTCACCAGGTCAGCATCATCAGCATACTACAGCTCCCTAACAAATCCATCACTAACAAGTGTTTTGGCTTGAAATCTTCTGAGGTTTAACACCTTTCCAGTCGTTTGGAATCCAATATAAACACCCATATCACAATCGTGGAAACCATACCACAGCACAGCAGTCAGATAGAGCAAAATCGATGTTAGAATGGTATATAACCTTGCTTCCCTCCATTATCAATGGGGAATTCTTATGATAACTGAGAATTGAAGTTGACGCGGCCCTTTATATTATGATGAAGTTGCTTGTAAAAGCAGGTGTATAGCCAAATTTTCCCAACACTTTCTAGAGAGCCTCACGGTTGACTGTGTGAAATGCCTTGGTTAAGTCCATAAACACCTGGTAAAGAGGCATACGCTGCTCAATACACTTTTCCAAAAGCTGTGTAGCAGAAAAAAAAAACATCTACAGTCCCTCATTCACATCTAAAACCAGACTAGGACTTCGGAAGTATATCAGAACAGATATACTTCTCCAATCGGTTTATTAAAAGCCGTGTAAAAACCTTTCTGACTTTAGTTAGCAGCAAAATACCCCAATAATTTCCACATATCTTGCAGCCTTTCCTTTGTACAAGATAATCAGGATGGTATCCATCCAATATTGGGCAACTGGATCACCCTGCCATACTGACATTATCAAAGAGTGGACCGCACAATGTACATTGACACCACCATGTTTCAGCAGCTCAACAGAATTCCATCCAGCCCAGGGACTTTGTTCAAGTTCATCTGTTTTATGCAGTCAAATGTTTCCACGAGAGTCCGTTCAGCCTCAAGTTCTGGACAAGAGGAACATTGAGAGATAATTTCTATTGTAGCAACATCAACATTAGATGGGTTGTGAAAAAGATCACTAAAGTTTTCATGCCATCTATGTATGATTTCATCTGAGGCTTTCAGCAAGGTTCTCCCATCCTTTGCCAGGAGTGGTGGTTGAAGAGGATTTCAGACCATAGACCTGACGAAGCAAAGCATAAAATGTCCTGACATCTCTATGATCGTAGGCAGTCTGTATCTCCCTGGAGAGGTCAGACTACCATTTGTTTTTATTTGGTGCACACAACACTGAACCTCACTCTGCACAAAAGGGAAGCATGCAGCGAGAGCTGGCCTTTTCAGAGGTGAAGAGTTGAGAAGTTTTTCAAATGAGCTTGCCGCTTTCTATCAACTTGGTTAGAATGCATATTTTTGTCCTCTCCCAAATTCTTGGATGAGCAGTTCTATCCTAAAAAGGCTGCTCAGTCACAAAAAGACCCACCAAGCACACAACTGCCTAAGTATTGTTGCGAAAAGCAATGTTAAGATAGGTCTTGTCTCCTGTGTGCAGATCAGTTACTACATGTTTCCAGCCTGTAAGGCATACACGCATCGCAACTTTTCCATTGCCACAGGACTTTTTTTTGTAGACAAATGTCTGAGGGAGTATCTGTAAAAAGATGTTATTACAGACTTTTAGATTTGTACGGCAGCTAAGTCCCTCTCTTGGTTCAAAATGTTGAGATCCAGCAACAAGCAAGAGCAAGTTAGCCAGCAACAAGTCAAACTGCAGACCAGCTTAATGCAGGTACTGGTCTTCCACTTTATGGTTTTTAAAATCAGAGATTTGCTTCTCCTAGAGCAGTTACCTTCACCACTGCTTATGGAAGCCCTCTCCACCCCAATACTATTCGGTCCATGTCTGAAACTGAGGTTGCTGGGTACCAGAGCATACTCCACACGCTGGTGGGTCAAGCATTCTGCAGCTGACAGGCCCCAATCTCCTCTGGAGGTTTCTGTCAGAGTTACCTCATCTTTAGCCTTTGATTAAAGGAACCCTGACCCACAAGGGAGTAGGGGTCCAGTTATCCATTGCAGGACACTCGCCATCATCAGAACCCCGTCTGCATGGCAGTGGTCACTATGTGCAAGTGGAGTTGATTTGTCTGGAAGAAGCACAGTATGTCACTAAAACATCAGTATGCTTTTAACACGCATCCACACCAGATCATGGCTACATATGCATACACATAAACACATATACACATATACCCACACGCACACATATACACTTATACATGCATACACACATACACATACACATACATGCACATACAAACATGCACACAAATACTTATACACATATATGTATATGTACATATACGTACACATATACATGCTCTTACATATAGTGTACATATACACGCACATACATACACACACATGAACACATACATACACGCATACACATGTATACAAAAATGCATACACATACATGTACACATACATACACATGCACACATTGTGACATAATCCTTAAATAAATGTATTTAAAGAAAATTTCAAAATTTAGTTTTAAGTTGAAAAATATATCGTTATTTTTTTTTTATTTGTTTGTATTGCTGTATTTTTTGTATCCATATTTCTCGTTGACATTTTCAGATAGAACATTAAGATAGCCCTTCCGCCTCCTTGTAATTTGTTTCTTTTATTTCATTTAATCTCATTCCTCCCTCCACCATCATAGTTTAATTTTTATAATAAAATTAACCTTGAAACGTTATCACTGATGTTCGTGTTCGTTCTTTCTCGCATTCTGTTGTGTTCAGTCCTCGTGTCTCCTTCTTTTTTTCACCCTTATCACATGTGACATATCTGTTTTTGTAACTTTCTTTTTATATCCCTTTGCTTTTTATGTAATTTCTCCCCCTTTTTTTATAACATGTGTAACACACATACACACATGTCATATAGATGCATGTACACATACATACGCACACACACATATACGCAAACATATACATTCATATACATGCACATACATATGCACACACATACACACATACATATGCACACACACATATATACGCGTGCACATATATATGGACACACACATATACATGCACACATACACGCAAGTACATACACATGAATACATACACGATTACACATATACACGCGCATACATATTCATGCATACACATATACACATGCACACATATACATATGCACATACATATACACATGCATGCAAATATACATACGCATGCAAATACACACATGCACAAGCATACACATGCATGCACACATGCTTACATACCCACATGCACATACACACAGACGCACATATATATGCATGTATATGCACATGTATATACACGCGTACACATACACATACATGAAGGAGCATTTTAAACGAAAGAATTCCTTACTGATCATGACGATGGTGATGATGGGCACAATTAAATTAATTTAAGCATGAATAAAAATATATATATATACATACATATATATATATGTATACATAAACATATATCATCATCATCATCATGCAGTCCATCAGTCTTGACGATGACTAGTTGGGGCCTCAGTGATTTATCCCTCGTTGTTGGCATAATCTCACTCCATCATCACAGGACTTTCCACCTTGGCTCCAAACTTGCTTCCTCAGTTTAGGTGCAGTATCTGTTGCGCATCAGATAGACACCCTCTGAACCTTCAATGCTCATGTCCAGTGAAGTGAACCCACGATGATTGGCAGCAAAAGAGGCCGCAGCTTCTGGCCGAAAGTAAACTCAGTGAGGTAAACAGTTGTTGTGGACTGGTGGATATATTATATATGTCCCCCAATCGTACAAAATAGGAAAAATGAATTGAATTGAGAAAGGAACGAACAACACGTTAAATTGAAATAAATGAACTAGAATTTATTTCATGAAGAAACAAATGAAAGAAAGGGTACAGCACGTGTTTAGTTTGGTGTGTGTCTCTCACTGTTAGCTGGTGAGAGGGAAAGTAGTTGTAGAGAGAGAGAGAGAGTTGTAGAGAGAGAGAGAGAGAGTTGTAGAGAGAGAGAGTGAGAAAGTCAATCCAGGCTATGGAGAGAGAAAGCGTGTAAGGTGTACATACTGTCTGTTGGTTCTTGCTCCACACATAGTAGCAGGGGACGTGTAGCACACAGGCGCATGCCCCGAAGAGAGCGGTTGGTCCATCGACCACCCAGGTCGGAAGCCGAATCGAAAAGGAGGAAAAAGCTTAGGTCTCTCGATTTTATAGTTGTTTCCGGTGTCCTTTACGCATGTGAGGATTTCCTTTAAAGGGAAGTGATGTTGCCCATGTGTGTGTACATGTGTGTACGTTAGCGTGTGTGTGTATGCACATGAATGTGAGAGTATGTACGTGTGTGTATGTGTGCACGTATGTTTGTGTGCGCGTATGTGTATGACAAGAAAAGTGGCTTAAGATGTGAACGCGTGTTTTGTGTGAGACTAGAACAGGCGTGTCTGCCACTATGCCTTTTCTTTCTGGATAAGGTTCCATAGCCTTTTAAGGAAAACTGAAAGGCAGCAGTAGGATTTGAAGTCAGAGTTCCCATCTCTTAGCCTTTTGCTGTGATAAGGCCCACAAGGCAGTGGTGTTTGATTTTGGGGTTGGTTCCCCTAGTCTTCGCCCAACCAAGGGCACCCACAAGACAGTGGGATAGGGGTTTGTAGTGTGCCAGAGCATGTCCACACATCAGTGGGGCATACTCCGAGATCTCCTACAAGTTTAGCCTGTGGCTACAAGGCCCTCAGTTACCGTGTGTGGCCAACATGGAGGCACTATAGGAGTCTTGATGATGGAGAGGCTATGTACTGGCAGGGAAGACTTATGCATAGCTGGGGTCTTTTCACCACGAGGTTAGCTCGCGGTGTTAGTTGGAAGTGAGAAGGCATGCAAGCATGAACTTAATACTAATTTATACCTAACACACTGGACGCATCACATTCCCCTGCCGGATTAAGAATCCAAACGCACACACATACATATATATATATATATACATATATATACATACATATATATTTACCTACATGCATACATGCATATATATATATATATATATATATATATATATATATATATATATATATATACACTGTGTATCGCTTTATTGCAGGTAAATATTTTTTTAATTTTGAAATTGCTATGAAATGCAGAAAAGTTAAATTTTGTATAACACTGGAAGAACATAACAAGGTGCCTTATTTCCCTGATTTTTGTGGAATTTTAGCAAATATTTTGATTATTATGCTATTTTTTAATTTTTCTGGTAATTTTAAGTGTGTATCACTTTATTGCAGGTCTCCCAAAATGCCTAGAAAGAGTCGATTGACAGCTAGTTAGCGACGGAATCGATGAGGGGGAGGGAATCCAAGACAGCTCCAAACTCCAGCAAAACCATCTGGTTCATCAAGGGTTGCTCTGGCCTCGTCGGTGAGAAGAACATGTTCAAAGCTGGTTTTCATGTATTTCTGGGCCTGAGTCAAACGTTTTCCTCATGAATTTGGTTTAAAACAGGTCTTGCTATGAGCTTAATGATTCTTGCAATTTCGTTTAAGACATTGCAGTGTGTCTTTCTATGCAAGAAAGGTATTCCGGCCTTGTCAAAATATAGCAGAACTGTTGCTGCCAGACTACTTGATAAGTTGACGGCAAATTTTTCTAGCATCACGAGCATAAGCTGATTTTTGGTGTATTTGTCGTTGCTTGGTGAAACAAAAATGTAGTAGGCAAAAAAAAATAATAAATGTTCTGTCAGCAACAGTACAACTTCAAAATAGTCAATATCGCCCACCTCCAGAAGAGAGGGAATTCCTGTCCGTGATAACCGTGGTAAAAGAAGACACACTCCAATCGCCAGAAACACCCACACACACAATTTGCAGGACACTGCCGACTCGTCTCTAGCCTCCTGCTTTTATAGTGGCCGGGAATTATCCATTTGTATAATCACATGAGAAAGAAACGTGATTTTCCGAGAGTTGCATGGGGTAAACGCTAATAAAAAACCCCCGGACGCCATCTTGGAATTCTCTTTTTCCCCCCAAACGGTGACACAACAGACGTACCCGAGGTAAGCTCTTTTTCCCCTCATTTTAGTTATTGCTACTTCTGCTACACTCCCCCCTGATCTCATGATCACAAATGGGGCAGGGGGGCAGTCGTCTCTGTCTGGTACTTCTCCGAAGAACCGGAGGCAGCACTTCCTCCCTGCCATCCTCCTCATCGCCATTATTGCCACCAGTCTGCTCCATAGGCGGTGTTTCACAATCAGGGCAGGGGGGCAGTATTCGTCTCTGTCGGGTACTCCTTCGTAAAGGCAAGACGGGTGGTCCTTCCTCCGCTTCTTCAGTATGTACATTATATGGCTCAAAATCCTCTCCGTCGTCCTGCATCATACTCTCTGTCTTTTCAGAAGACATCATACTGTCTGAGTCTCCCTCTTCCTCCGATGTAACAACATAATGGCGAGGATGCAAATCCTTCACGTGACGAGGCACACCGTCCACCAAAATCGACTGAGGGCTGACCACCTTGCCGAACCTCGTGGTACATCGATTTTGCGGTCTTTTGACCCATACGCGATCTCCAACCATGTAAAAGCTGTTCTTGGGACCTGGGGACGCAGTTGCGAGATTGGTCTCCTTTACTCGAACTTCGTATTGATAAATCCTGTTGGCAGGCGTAGTGGAGGGAGATGTGTCGTCTCTTGGTGTGATGTTATACCAGTAGACAGCCTCCTGTATGGGACAACACATTTTAGCCGCTATTCGTTTCACTGTACGGTGACATCGCTCCGCTATGCCATTCCCGGCTGGAGCGTATGCACAACGGAATCGCAAGTGAACTCCCCATTTACATGCAAATGCTTGGAACATATTGCTGCAGAAAGCTGTGTCATTGTCTAAAAGGAGTTCATGCGGCGCGCCACGCTCGAGGAACACTGCCTCCAACTGATGAATCACGCTTGCCGAGTCCTGCCTTGCCAATTTCCTCCAAATGGAGAAACGCGGTGGACCACAGTCTGTTAAAGTTAAAAAATGGAAGGTGCCATAATGCGTGATACCCATTCCAATTCTCTGCCAATTCTCGTTAACTTCCAGCTTTCCCTTTTCCCACCTGACTGGCGCTGGGTCAATGGACTGACATTCCTCGCATTTCTGTATGACCGTTCTGACAGTTGCTTTTGTCGTGGTTGGACATCTTCTCCTGACAAAGTAGGTAGTGCGTCGCACCCCCGGATGTCCACTATCTTTGTGAATAGCCATGATTTGACTCTCATCCAGCTTGTCTGTGTGGACCGCGCCTATCACTGGGTCAAGACTGTTTTTCTTTTTCATTGCCTCAAACCACCGCTGTGGCACTCGTGTCAGTCGGTCAGCAATGTTTCGTGCGGATGGAACCAGCGTTACATCCACTGTCAGCCCGTACTCTTTCACAAGCTCCTTAAGAGTGCTTAATCGCCTCCTAATAAGCATCTCGCTTGCTGCTTTGGTGCGTACTCGCGCCTTTCCAGTTAGCGTGTCCGAGACCCAATGGTATACGCAAACAGAATCTGTCTTTATGTGTAGCACCTTGCTCTGCCACTGGAGAGCCAAATTGATGCCTTTCAATACGGCATCCAGTTCAGCCAAGTTGATATGTTGAGAGTCATCTTCAGGTCGCAGCCAACATGCATCTTCCAACACAGTTTCACACATCTCCAAGGCTGCCCCAATTGCTAGGGAGCTAGCATCGACCCATACATTCAGCTCTTTGCCATCCACACACCAATTTCCCTGTGCTGGATCGTTCTGCTGCGCAGATTTTAAGGTTTCGAACATCATACGATGTAGTACGGCGTCCCTTGCTTCATCATCCCAGCCCTTCATTACCGAACTTACTCTCCTTCTGAGTATTCCGCAAGCCACACGAAGCCAACCGCACACCGGAAAATGCCCGACAAGTCGACCACACAGGGAAAAGATTGTTCATCGCGTAACAATACTGGGAGCCTCCGGAATTGCATTTCCTCGCTTCCACCACAGTTCATTGCATTCCCATCCTGACTGCCAATCCCAGCACCCGTGCACCGTCCTTCAACTGCTCCAGGTTCTTGCTCTCCAACCCGAACTGCGCGAGGTGTTCTCTCACACGGGTCGCGGGCACCACGTCTTCATTGACAAAAATGTCATCAATGTAAGCAGATGCTGCGCGACTTATAACTTCTTCCTGAGATAGTACTTCGCTGACAATTGCTCTCATTATCAAGGGAGCCACATTCAAACCAAACCCCAGACGGGTCAGACAGTATTTTTTCCCATCGATTTCCACAGTCTGGTATGGCCACAGTGTCTCATGGACCCGGACTTGTAGGTATGCTCTTCTGAGGTCCAATAGAGACACGTTAGCACCTTTTTGTCTCCACTCACGCAGCTTAGCCGCACAAACATCTGCGTTGGCCGTAAATGCGTCTACGTAATGATTTAGCTCCCGGTAGTCCATCACCGGGCGCACTTTGGCTTTGTTCTGCTGTATCACAGCCATCAGGGGAATTAGACCTTTGGGGGGTCCCAATTTATCCTCTGGGTATGGCACGAGCCAACCATTATCTATCCAGGTGTGGAGCTCCTGCGTGTATTCTTCACGAATTTCTGCTGGCACTGGGTACTCTGACACTCGATTATGCAGCCTTTCAGGGGGGTTGTCCACAGACCATTTCCACGATGCGGTCCACGTTCGGTTTTGATGGTCAAAGGTAGCAGTGAAATCTGGTTCATCGATAGAAATGGCTGCGCATTTAATACTTTTCCTGGCGCCCAGCCGCACTGATCCTGTAGGCTTGACAACGACACCTCCTAGAGCTTTTATGGCGTCGATCCTTAGAAGCAAGTCAAATCCCAGTGGCTTGCCATGCACCACCAACACATCGACTCTGGCAGACACACCTTCATCAGTGGATACAGAGACCATTCCAACACCGCAGCACGCATGGGACATTCCACCAATTGTGTTGACATTTACGTTTGTTTTTCTCCAAGACCGGCACCGGTCTGCATGCAAAATTGTCCTGGAGCATCCTGTATCAATAAGCGCCAAACATCGCGTCCCGTCAACATGGATGCTTATCACCGGGAGCGTCATGTTCACATCTTGGTTGGGAAGGAGACTGACGCTTATGCGTCCTCCCCTTGCTCGTTTCCCGAGCAGTTCCGAGCCCAGTGTCCACTCTTACCGCAACGATAACACCGTGTTCCACGTTTTTGATAGTCCCTTACAAGGTGGCCTTTAACATTGCATTTGAAACAGGTCACGTTAACAGGATTATTCCGGGCCCTGTTGTTGGGTGAGCGTGTGGCCGCAACCACATCCTGATTTTGTTCGCCAGTCGTTGTCAAAATTCTCGCTCTCGACATTAGCTCCCCCATGGTCAGGGTTTTGATGTTCGGCACCTGTTGAAGAGCAATTGAGATGGTGTCAGGGAATCCAGTGACAAAAATTAATTTTGTGAGTCTCTCTAAGCTTTCTCCTGTGAATCCGGCCAATCCAACCAACTGCCTGATTTTGTTGGCGTACACATCCACACGTTCACCAGCCCATCTAACCATAGTTATTTTTCTATATGCTGCAAACGCGTCATCAGTAAATGCCTCCTTTAATCGAGCCTCAATCTGGTCTATTTTCTTTTGATCGTCCTCCTCCATTTCCATGTAGAGGGCCAGCGCATCGCCTTCCAGATATAAAGGTAGCAGACTCGCTACGTCATCCACCTGCTGAAGTTGTGCGATAAGTCTCACTGTTTTCAGCCACGCTACAACGTCTCCCTCGCCAGAGAACGGCTTGATAATATCCCTGCTTATCCGCACCTTCGCCATATTCGGGCCGAAATAGCTTGAAACAAAAATGTAGTAGGCAAAAAAAAATAATAAATGTTCTGTCAGCAACAGTACAACTTCAAAATAGTCAATATCGCCCACCTCCAGAAGAGAGGGAATTCCTGTCCGTGATAACCGTGGTAAAAGAAGACACACTCCAATCGCCAGAAACACCCACACACACAATTTGCAGGACACTGCCGACTCGTCTCTAGCCTCCTGCTTTTATAGTGGCCGGGAATTATCCATTTGCATAATCACATGAGAAAGAAACGTGATTTTCCGAGAGTTGCATGGGGTAAACGCTAATAAAAAAACCCCGGACGCCATCTTGGAATTCTCTTTTTCCCCCCAACCGGTGACACAACAGACGTACCCGAGGTAAGCTCTTTTTCCCCTCATTTTAGTTATTGCTACTTCTGCTACACTTGGTTTAATGTTTAGATTTTTAACAAATGAAGACAATGTTCTTCAATCTCTTCTAAGCTCCTTGGCTACATCTATGAGAGATAAACGTTCGGCAAGGCCTGCAAGAACACGTTCCTTTTCACTAGCTGTCAATTGACCCTTTCTAGACATTTTGAGAGTCCTGCAATAAAGTGATACACACTTAAAATTACCAGAAAATAGATAAATTAGCATAATTTTCAAAATATTTATTAAAATTTTACAAAATTCAGGGAAATAAGGCACCTTGTCATGCTCTTCCAGTGTACCAAATTTCACTTCTCTGCATTTATAGCAATTTCAAAATTAAAAAATATTTACCTGCAATAAAGCAATGCACAGTGTTTATATTAAACCCACCATGGCATATGTAGTATAACATCTACCTTAATTTATCTATCTATATATCTATAAAAGTGAACGTGTAGGGTTACAATCAGGATTCGGTTCTGAGGTTTGGGAAAGAGTGAGTCACTCTCTCAACAACAGCACATTTCTGCCCTCTTCTTTTCCAATCGACCACGCCTGGCCTCTCGCCACCAATGTCACACCGCACAATCTGAACATCAGCAATACAAAATTCTTTTCAAGAGATGTTCACGACTCTTTTCTTTCTCCTCCCCCAGGGAATTTTTCCCAGCTTTTATATCCTCCTATCTAGAAAAAAAAAGGAAGAGACAGGAAAGAAAATAGCTTCTCCCATCATGCTCTGCCTTCCCAAGATGCCCTTCGCATATACAAATGCGCTGGCCATCCTTTCCTTCTTTCCCAAAGAGCGATGCAGATACGCCCGGTACGTTTCTTTCTTTTTTTTTTTTTCTAACCACATACCCCACACGCCTCCAGATCTTTGAGATCAATAAGACACTTCATAATCCTTCATCCAAGCAGGCTTCCTCCTCTCACATTGAGGCCTCTGGGAGACAACTTCTTGGTGGTTGACGTTTTCAGGTTCACTACAGACATTCTCATTCAGTTGTAAAGAACCACAATGTGAGGCTAAGTCGAATTGGGGTGCATCGTTAGTTTCTTGGTGGATATTGACTTCCTCCTCTTCACTGCCATCACTGCGCACCGGCAGGGTTATATGACGCAGGTCTAGGATATGCCAGGGAACGTCATTCACCATTACGTTGTTCTTTGATTGCATTCCCGTTACGACCCCCTCCCCCAGCGAGTGGTACATTTTGCATTGGGGGGGTTTACCCACACCTCCTCACCCACTTTAATGGTAGCTTCTTCAGCCTCAATTCCTACTGCTTTGTTGCACGGATGCCGTCACTTGTATGCAAAGATGGCTCTATGAGGCACAGTTGTCTCATCTTGTCTGGTTTTCGGTGAGATGTTGTACCAAAACACCGCCTCCATGGGTGAAATGTTGCTTTTTTGCAGCAGCAGCCTTGATGGTGCGATAATTCCTCTCCACTATCCCATTGCCACTCGACCGATACGCTGCCCTAAAAAATTGCCTTACTCCCCACTTATCACACACCTCTTTAAAGGCTTCTGATCGAAAAGCGGGGCCATTGTCCATTAACAGTTCCTCAACCGGCCCTCTTTCCAAAAATATTTCTTCGATGACCCCTCCGATCGCCCATGCAGCTTCTGCCCTGATCTCTCTCCATATGGCAAACTTCCCCGGTCCACAGTCGACCATCGACAGATACAGCTTATGGCGATAATGGGTCACATCAATGGCCGATCGCTTCCAGTCCTCTGCAATGTGTAACTCTCCTGCTTCGTGTCTGGATGGTCCGGGGTCTATCGATTGGCACTCCTGACAGTGCTCCACTACCTATCTGACCTCCTTCTCTGTGGTTTCCGGGTAAACCTCTCTTGCCAGGAATAACGTCCGTTCTTGACCAAAGTGGTGCATTTCATGTAACTTTTAACTTCCTCCCCTGCACAGCATTCTGAGGAAACCTCCTTTCTCCCTTGCAGCCAGGCCTTCTTTACCCATGTCATCGAATCCGCCTTGTTTTTTTCTGATGGGATCAGCACTACAGATACCTTCAACTGGAATTCCGCTGTCAAATCTGCAAGTGCTCCAAGCCTGAGCTTGATCAGCATTTCTGCAGCACCTCTGGTCCTAACTCTCTTATCGCCAGTCACTGCTGACCTGATCCATGAAACTACCGTTGCCGAATTGGATTTGATTTCAATCGTTTTCAATCCCCACTTGGGACCAGATTGATTCTTTTCATAGCAGCCTCCAGTTCGGCTATGTTGATATGGGAATAGTCGTTTTTCTTCCTTAACCACGCCGCATCTTCCACATTTACGCCTCCCATCTCTAATACGACGCCCAATGCCAGACTGCTGGCATCACACCAAATATTCCACCAAGATTTCACAATTTTACACCAAGATTTCCAGCTACGGTATAACTGGAAATGTTTTCTCAATCATTAAATCATTTCTCTCCGATAGGCTCATAAGAGTAGTGGTAGATGGACAAAAATCAGAGGCCTGCAATATAAATGCTGGAGTCCCTCAGGGGTCAATCCTAGGCCCAACTCTCTTCCTGATCTACATCAATGACCTCCCCAAACACATACTTAAATCATTCGTTGACATCTATGCTGATGACACGACCATCTACGGCAACACATCAAAGGCTGTAAATGACAAAGTTCTCTCTGATTCTCTCTTCTCTGATCTCGAGCGCATGGTTCAGTGGGGGAAGATGTGGCTGGTTACCTTCAATGCATCCAAAACCAAACTCCTATCCTTACATCATCAACGCTCTGATCCTCATCTGGCATCAATTGTGATGGATGGCTCTCGTCTGGGTGAGGCCCCGTGTTTTGACAAGCTTCTGGGTTTGACCTTTACTCCTGATCTGAAATGGAACACGTACATCAAGTCTGTTGCCAAGGTCGCTGGAAAGATGGTAGGATCCTTCTACCGCTCCAGAAGATATCTCACTACTGATGCAATTCTCTATCTATATAAAAGCCAAGTACGTCTAAGGATGGAATACTGCTGCCATATCTGGGCAGGAGCTGCTAAAAATAGCCTATCCTGCCTTGACAGAGTACAAAATAGACTTTGTGGCTTAGTGGGGGATGCCCTTTTCTCTACCCTGCAACCTCTCTCCCACAGAAGAGACGTTGCGAGCCTATCCTTGTTTTATCGTTATTTCCATGGCAGGTGCTCGTCTGAACTCCAATCTCTGGTCCCCCCTCGCCAATTTTTCACGAAAAACACCTGTCTAGCTGAATCCACTGTGAAAAATTTCCCCCACTCTATATCTGTGCCTAAATTAAAACGCAGATTCCATGAACAAAGCTTCTTTCTTAGAACTGCACGCCTGTGGAACTCTGTTCCATCTGCCTGCTTCCCACCGGACTACAACTTGGATGTCTTCAAGTCCAATGTTAACAAATTCCTAATGAACCGCCCCCTTAAGTAAACGCTTCATCAAATCTCCACACTAACGTAATGTACTTGCAATAACCCTTATCCCTGAGTGGCTTCCGGGCCTTGATAAGTGGTGATCACTGTGTAAAAAAAAAAAATAAATAAAAAAAATCAACCCCCTGCGTCTCTGCCGCTGACATACCATTCCCCCTTTACTGGGTCTTCTTTCGTCACTCTTGCGGTGATTTCTTGTAGCATGTTCATGACCTCCTTCGTCACACGGCCCTCCCAGCCATCAGTGCCCGTTTGTCATTTAATAAAGCTGCACGCTATCCTGAGCCAGCTGGCGATTGGATAGTGTCCCACCAGTCTCCCGCAGACCAAGAAGAGTTCTTGTTTTGTCAGGTCAGTTCCGATTTCGGGTATTGCATTCCCTCGTCTAAATACAAGGCTTCCTTTGCCATCTCGGCATAGTTTCAACCCCAACGCCGCTCCTCCATCTAGGGACTCCGCCGGTTTTGCAGTCAACCCATACCTCGCAACATGGCCTCTCACTTTCTCTGCTGTCACCTCTTCTTCCTCCACGAGAATGTCGTCAATGTACAAACTAGTGGCCTTGTCCACTGTACAGTCTTTACTCAGTACCATCTTCAGCACGGCAGTCATAACTTTGGGGGCTGAGCTCAGCCCAAAGCCTAACCTCGTCAGGCAATACAACTTCCCCTTATACCGGACCAATTGATGTTTCCAGAGTTTTTCATCTACATGGATCTGGAGATAAGCCGACTTCAGGTCGACAATCTTAGTGGCCTGCTTCATTCTCCTCCACTTCCTCATCACCTCTTCGCATACATCAATCCCCTTTCCAGTGTGGCAGGCTACATATCTGTTTAATTCTCTGAAATCCAGTACCAGTATTCTTTGTGAGTTGAACAACCGCCAGTAATGATAGCACTCCTTTTTCTTTCCCTGTCCACGGTTTTAGAATTCCCTCCTCTATCCACCTCTCCACTTCTTCCTCAAATCCTTTTCTTATTTCTCCTCGCAGTGTTTTCTCGTAGCAGCTTACTTTGTTTCGTAGTTCCTGAGGCTCAGAGATCCCTTTCCATTCTACCGTCCACCTCTCATCATCGAACTTCTCCAGGAAATCTTCGTCCTCGATGCAGCAAGCCTCTGGTTTTTGTGTTCTGATATTTCTATCACCTTCCACTCCTGCCATTCCTACTGCGCCGAGGCGTCCAAAAATTACTTGACCCCCTCTCAACGTAGCGCCCCCCCCCCCAGTTGGTTGATCGCACTTACACCTAAAACCACATCAACATCACCAACCAGACGATCCAACACCAGGGCTTGTAGTCCAATAAGCATACCTTGCACCAGTACTTCTGCTGTTGTCTCTCCCAGGCATTTCACCTCCCTGCCATCCACGGTCTTAATACTCCTGGCTCCGCTCCATGATCTAGCGACTTTCTTCATTACCAACATCGTGGTGCAGCCTGAGTCAACAAGGGGCATGGCTCTCTTCCCATTGACTACTACCGGTAACTGAGGCAACGTTTTGTTGTGCGCCATTTCCACATAGAAGGGGGAACCACTGGCACAATGGCTCCCCTTCATTCGCTTCCCAAAATGCCCTTCGCGTATACAAATGCGTTGGCCAACTTTTCCTTCTTCTTTCCCAAAGAGCGATGCAGATACGCCCGGTACGTTTCTTTTTTTTTTTTTTTTACTTCTTTTCTAACCATATACCCCACAGTATGTCTGTGTGTCTACATTTCCCTACGCAAAAACTCTGTTAATTTTCAGTCTACAGACTCGAAATTTGATTTACAGGGTACTGAAATTTGGGAAAATCTTTGTAATCCGTTTTTGACAAGAAATTTGGCTAGTAAGGAGTCAAAATTCAACGATTTTACTTTTGAGAACTCTACCAAACTCCTTCGCCAATTTTGCGTATAAACAATTGAATTTTTAGATATAGGTTCCTTGGACATGGATCTAACTTAATAACTTCATTTGAGCCCAAAACAATAAATTTTAAGGGGGTCAAAGTTTTAAAATTTTGACCTCTGCGGTCTCTACCAAATTACTCCGACAATTTCTGGTCTAAACATTTGAAATTTTACATAAAGGATATTCAGAGATAGGGCAAGCTCTTTAATCGGTCTGGGTCGAAAATTTTTAGTTACCAATATATAAATGTATGTATGTATGTATGTATGTATGTTTTCATGTCTGCCTAAAACTTTCGACAGAGGCGACGAATTTTGTCAAGATCAGTATCATTTTGAAGGTCAACCTTTCAGACAACAAATATCGAAAAATTACATAAAAACATTAATATCTTCACCTTCAACTGGGCACTTTTATACAGGGGGGGTCGCTTTTTTCGCCGATATTTTCGAAAGTCATCCTCTCCTTTCGATTGTTTAGCCTTAATTTAAACCTACGTCATTTCCGGTTTGGCGGTGGTCGTAACAGCAAAACGTCAGGTTTTTTCCCCGGTCTTTTCCTCCTTTGCGGTACAGGTTCGAGCCTGCCTTCTTACTACCACATTGTTTTGTTTTTTTTTGCTCAACATATACATCCAAACACTCGGGCAACGAAAGAGTTTTATTTATCCTACACCCCAACTTTATGTATCTTCTTATTCCAGAGTATGCAGTTTCTACCAAGAATCAGACTGCATATGAAGAAGAAATTCAGTTGTGGATTGATAATGGTTGGTTAATACCATAGCCACAAGAAAGTCTAGGGCCACCCAAAGAATTAATTCCGCTCAGACGACTAAACACTCATGATGGATTATCAAGAATCGAATCAGCATGTTGATGTCTTTACCGGGAATGCAGATTTGTGCGCTGCTAAACTAAGAGAGTGGTGTCAGAAAGGAAGTAATGTAGCACTGCTGGATTTGAAGAGAGCCTACCTACATATACGGGTCCATGAGTCACTCTGGCTATTTCAGACAGTAATATTTAAGGGAAAACGATACTGTTTGACACGCTTAGGTTTTGGCCTAAATGTAGCACCCTTAATAATGACATTAATATCATTAAAACTCTTAGATGAGACCACAGTGAAAGCTATTTCTACATTGATGACATCTACATTAATGAAGACATAATGTCTGCAGATGCGGTTCAAATGAGTCTTTCGGTTTAATAAACAAGGAACCTAAGCACTTAAAGGATGGGGCACTCATGTTGGGTCTTGAGGTTCAGGAGGAATGTAATACTTGATGATGGAAGCGAGAGAGCCTAGTTCCTGAGTTACCTAGTGTGTTAACGCGGTGCATCACGTTTTCTATTTGCGATAAATTAGTAGGACATTTACATGTCTGTGGATGGCTCCGAGTAGCAACAAGAGTACTAAAAAGAGTAACAACTGCGGTCACAAAAGGCTGAAACGACCTAGTCGATGACGATTCTCTCCAGCAAATGATGGCTGAAACATATGTAGAAATGACTCTGCCCAGGGAGAATGGCATGTATCCGGACACAAACTGAATGCATGGATTAATGTGAGTTCTTTGGCTACAGGTGTAGTGTTGGAATGATTGGGTAATGTTGTAGAAGATATGAGCTGGCTTCGTCCAAAAACTGATGTTGAGCATAGCGTATCAATTTGGCAGAACTTGATGCCATGCTGAAAAGCCTTAATTTTGTGCTGCAGTAGCAGGGCCAGGTTGTACACCTCCACACTGATTCATTGTGTATTTACCATTGATTGACTGACACCTTAACTGGAAAGGCACGAGTTAGGATTAACGCTGCAAGTGAAATGTTGATATGAAGAAGACTAGTGGTAATAAAACATCTAGTTGACAAATACAGTTTGCAAGTTGACATTACCTTAGTTCCATCGGAGAAGAATTTGGTTAATAAGCTGACTCAAATGCCAAAGAGATGGATTGATATCATGAGGCAGGGATTTAATCCTCCACAACTGATATGCATAGGCTTAACGGAACAATTAACACAGGATCAGATCTGTGGAATACATCAGAAGAGTGGACATCTTGGAATTCGTTGAACAACATATTTTGTCCGAAGAACGTGCCCTGCAACTACGAAGGCATTGATCAAGGCAACAATATTCTTGTGTGAAGAGTGTCAGTGAATTGATCCAGCACCATCTCAATGGCAAAAAGGGAAGCTTGAGGTGGAGGAATACTGGTGTTGTATAGGTATGGATATAACTCCTTATGATTTCAAGCATTTCTTGATCTTTACAGACTGTGGCCTGACGTATTTCATGATATGGCATCTGTTGACATGACAGGATACATCGAGCATTGTGTGACAATTAAGATCCATCTTTTTTAACATGGTCCCCCACTTGAAATCTTGACTGATAACGCCTCTACATTTCGATGTCAAGAATTTCAGAAATTCACAACCAAATGGGGGGGGGGGTTAGAATGCATTACCGATCTACATATTTTCCTGAGGGTAACGGCATAGTAGAGCAGTGTCACAGCACCGTCAAAAGAATTGCAGCCAGGACGCAGTGTTCAATTCCAAAAGCTGTGTACTGGTATAATGTGACACACAATCTGTTTCAATGAAAGGAAAATATAAACCTGGCAATGGGATTCCTTTAAAACAAGGGAACTAGGGAAGGAGATCGTTTTCCTAGTTGGGTTTGGTAAAAGTGGATTTTAAATAACCAATGAAGCCACACATTTATACTGAATTTAGATGTAAAAACTAGACTGTGTCGCCAAGAAGTCTATAAAAACTATGAATCAGAGAAAAATTATCTCTTCGGTCTCCCATATTTTAGATGTTTAAATGATTGACCACCTAGGCAGCCACAAAACTATTAGTCGGAGAAAAATGCATATTGGTTTGAGAGTAACACGGTTGATTTCAAATCTACCCTAAACCCGATGCCAAGTTGCAGCTGAGAAAAGCAGCATATCAGCCATTCACCAGAGCATCTGATGATGAATGGCTAGCTGAAAATAAAAGGCAGCTCCACAAACTATTCCAGAAATGCCAAGCAATAGGAATAAAACTTCACCCAGAAAAACTAGAGATCGGACGAAACACAATCACTTTCATGGGGCATCACATCACCAAAAATGGCATTAGAGTCGACCCAGAAAAGTGAGGAAACATTGGAGCTCTCCACGGATTCTAGGCAAGACAAACTATGTTAGGAAATTTATTCCAAATCTTGCAACAATGACAAAACCCCTTCAGAACCTAAACAAAAAAGATGTTTTGCGGACATGGTCAAATTCCCAACAAGCAGGTTTCAACACTGTAAAAGAAGCAATCACAAACTCACTCATCCTAAAGTACTGTGTACCCCACAAGGAACCGACTCTTAAGAATGATGCATGCGAGTATGGGTTAGAACCAGCGCTAATACAGGTTGGCAAACCAGTTGCATTTGTAAGTAGATCCGTATCAGATGCTGAACAAAGATATGCACAAATTGAGGAGATTCTGGCAGTTGTATATGACCAAGAAAAATGTCACCACTATACCTACAGAAGAGAAGTGGTAGTTTTGATTGACCACAAGCTTCTCATCTCAATCAGCAAACAGACTCTATCAAAAGCACCAAAACGGCTACAGAACTTCCTGCTACAGACCCCAAAATACAACACTTCAATATAAGCTATATCCCATTGGCAGATACACGATCATGAGCACTAACAAACAAGCCAGAGTTGGAAAAAATAATGTCAGTGAATAAACTGACATTATAACAGATACAAGACCACAAGCAGAGATTCATTAAAAGACAGCTGAAGACTCCAACATGAGAGCACTGGTAGAAGAAATCGCTAAAGGATGGCTGGATGAGAAAAGCCTGCCCTACTGGATGAAACCGTTCTTCAATTATACTCACTATACAAGATGGACTAACACTGAGAGGACAGAGAATAGTCATACTATGTGGGCCGAGATAAAACAAAAGGCACATGCCAAGCACCTAGGCATAAATACATGTCTGCAAAAAGCAAGGGACCTCATATTGTCGCCAGGAATGTCTAAAGAGATTGAAGCCTGTAGCTAGTAGTGCCATGTCGCGCATGGAAAGAGACCCTGCACTTATCCCCGATGGGCTTTCATGAGGTTACAGTCCTAGTCGAAGAAAGGTCAGCTGATGGTCTACCTGTGATGCATGTCTGATACCATGCATAATCTCTTGTTCAGCTCCCCCTTACCTAACTGAAACTTTTTAAAAACATGATGACAGTACAATAAAAAAAATAAGCTTAAACAAGGCTTAGGATCAAACAAATCCAACTTGCCTCCTCCCTTGAGGCTTGCATTCACGAACATCCGTGGGCTTAGAACTAGTTAAGCTGATGTTGAAGCATTTCTCCTAACAAATACCCAGGATATCTTAGCACTAAGTGAGACTAACCTACACTCCTCCATCCCCTCTAACTACTTTAACATGCCTGGATATCTCCCACTCTGCCGTAAGGGCTCTGACAGACACATGCATGGACTTGGAGTTTACATTCGTAACACCCTCTCCTTGAGTAGAGAAACAAACATAGAATCGGACGATCAAGCCTTTATGTATTTTAGACTGCACCATAATAAACAAAGTCTCTGACAGCATAAACACAGCACTCTCCCTCAACACTAGCGCACAAGTACATGTATTTGGTGACTTTAATGTCCACCACAAAAACTGGCTTGGATTCTCTACTTGCAGTGGGCAGTACAACACATAGCTTCTCTATATCTCACTCCCTATCACAAATAGTTACGTTTCCAACTCGTTTCCCTGACCAGCAAGAACACCATTTCTAAATCTGTTTCTGACCACAGTTCCTAATGATTGTGTAACGAATGCTGACAGCCCACTTGGGAACACTGATCATGCAGTGATAATGGTTGAAATCGCCCTTATATTCTTAACCCAAAACTGAAGAGCCAGTGCTTAAAACAACGAGATATCATAAAAAGGCTGACTGGAAAGCCATCAGAGATCTTATCAGAGATGCCCCATGGGAAAATATTTTTTCTCTTCCTGCTGAACAGTGTGCAAATGAGATCACTGAATGGTTCAAAATGGCAATTGAAACACATGTTCCAATGTGGAAATTGTATAGCAAGCCCAACTCTCCCCAATGGTTTACTTCTGCTTGCGCAACTGCCATTGCTCAAAGCATGCATACTGCAGATTTAACCGACATAAGTCCAGTCCAAACAGACAGAAGTATATAGAAGCCAGAAGTAACGTTAAGAAAGAAATAGAGACAGCTAAGAGAGAATTTACTGAAACCACTAAAAACGCATTGAAGCACAAAAATTAGGAACTCAAGACTTCTGGAAAATCTACAAGTGTAGTAAATAATGGGCAATCAACAATTCCTCCACTAACCAACAATCACGGGGTTGTTTGCTCAGCAAGCGAGAAGGCTAACATGCTTGCCAGTCAGTTTGCCTCAAACTCCACACTGGACGCTTCCAACCACCCCCTTCCTGACTTTCTTTTGCGGACAAACGCCACACTAGACGTCTGAAAATCACCCCTGCTCAGGTGCATGCTATCATAAAAAACCTTGACACTTCAAAAGCATATGAACCCGATCTCATCCCAGCTGTGCTATTAAAAAAGTGCTCAGCCGAAGTAGCTCCAGTTCTCTCCAAACTTTACAACAAATGCCTTAATGAATTTTGCTTTCCTGCCTGCTGGAAAACTGCTTCTGTGGTACCAATATTCAAGAATTCTGGTGAAAGAACTGACCCATCAAATTATCGCCCCATTAGCCTCCTACCACGCCAAAATATTTGAGTCCATAATTAACCAAGCTCTAGTCTATAACCTTACAGGTGCTAACTTCTGACTGACCAACAATATGGATTTAGACAAGCCCGTTCTACGGCAGACATCCTAACTGTAATCTCTGAACGTATACACCATTCACTGGACAAAGCGGGGGAGGGCAGAGCGGTAGCTCTAGATATATCTAAGGCTTTTGATAGGGTATGGCATGAGGGTCTCCTCAAGAAAATTAGATCATACGGTATCACTGGTAGAATACTTAACATAATTAAATCCTTCTTAGATAAGAGAAAAATCCAGGTTGTTGTCAACGGTCGTACATCTAAACAATATGATATAAATGCGGGAGTGCCTCAAGCGTCTATCCTTGAACCTCTATTAATCCTAATATTCATAAATGACCTCCCGAACAAAATTGACTCTGAGATGGGTATATATGGTGATGACACCACACTCTATAACAGGCACGACAGGAAAACAAATGAACACATATCTAAAGAAATGCCAAAAACACTAGAGGATGACTTCCAATCTATAGTGGAATGGAGACAAAAATGGATGATTACATTCAATGCTGCCATACTAAACTGGTTTCCTTCAATAATTACAAGAAACCTTCTCTGCCACCAATAGCAATGGCTAATGACTCTTTATCTGAGTGTATATCTTTCAAACTCCTTGGCCTAACGTTCACAGGAAACATGAGTTGGAACAATTACATTGAAAGCATTGCCAGGGCTGCTGTGAGGAAGGTAGGCTTTTTCTACCGTGCTAGAAAACTACTAACACCCGAAAGTATCCTGTACCTCTATAAGGCCACCATTCGCCCATGTATGGAGTATTGCTGTCATATTTGGTGCATCTGCTACTAGTCTCGCTCTTAGACAAGGTTCAAAAGAGAGTCGCCAATATGATAGGCACTGAACTGGCATCTAAGCTTCAGCCTCTGTCCCATCGACGAAATGTTGCATCCCTCTGTCTGTTCTACAAGTATTTTAATGGCGGATGCTCTGGCGAACTGCAGACACTTGTTCCCCCATGACATAGACACCCTCGACAAACCCGACAGGCAGCTAAATCCTACCCCCACACAGTAGAGATCCCTAGATGTAAAAGATCTTTCTACTCCAGTAGTTTCTTCCCCAGAACCGCTAGACTCTGGAATTCCATTCCAGGTCCCTGCTTTCCCAACAGTACTGACGTGCAGAAGTTCAAGTGCCTAAATCTCTACATAGTACCCCAGTAGTTGTTGCCCCTGATAGTAGCCCCCTACATCAAAGTGGCAATTTGCATTGTTTGGGGTCAAAATGTAATAATAAAAAAACACCTGCGTAACCTATGCACGTTGCCAACCAGTAGAAGCACAAATCATCGCACAAGTCCTTGAAATACCTTGGCAACAAGTAGCAGTAGATCTCCTAGCATGGGGAAAAAACAGCTGTCTGATCACAGTGGACAGACATAGCAATTTCTTTGAAATTGACAAACTGGGTACACCCACATCAAAAGCTATGGTTGAATTCATGAAAGTGCATTTCGCATACCATGGAATTCCAGAGGTACTGACCTCTGACCTCTGACAATGGTCCTCAATTCTCATTATACATGTTCAGAAAATTTGTAAGGAAATAGCTGTTCAAACACGAAACAATATCACCAGGCAACGGCCAAGCAAATGGTGCTGCTGAAGCAGCAGTAAAAATCACCAAACACCTTTTCCACAAATGCAAAGCATTGGGAGAAGACCCATTCTACGCAAGGCACCAACAGAAGGACTATGCACCAGCCCAGCATGAAGACTTTGGTAGAATGACAAGATCAACAGTGCCAACTGTCGAATTAAAACTTAAGCCCCTCTACCCACACTCGACATGAAGCATGGATAAAACAAGACAGGAGGCTTATATACAATGAGACGGGTAAAAAGCTGAAAAGTCTCAACATCATGACAATGTTTGAGTTCAGTCATGCAATCCCCACACAAGAGAGTGGAGGGAAGCAACAGTCCGAAAACAAATGACTCGTTGGTCATATGAAGTAGAGGCAAAAGACGGATAACTATACTGCCGCCGAAACAGGCGATTCCTGCACAAAACGCCCTAGTCAAAATACTCCTTTCCATGACACCATCTGACTACACGCTCAGCTGATGTTCATCCTCAGTCCCAAATCCATTGTGCAGTGCCTTTATCATACAAAAGAACGTTCTTGACGTAATCGATGTTGAATCACAGTTGTATTGCTGTAAAAGATATTATCAACAGCATGCCAACAGTAAGACGAAACAACAATCAACTAGAACAACATAAGCAGGAAAGGAAGAGAAAAAACGGCAAGTATCCTTTAGTTCGTGTTACCAAAGTTTAGTTCATGTTGACAAAAGTTTTATTTAATAAAAAAAAATCATGAAACAAAATAAATTAAGAAAACAAGTAAAGGTGTACATGTTTCTTTTTTCTTTCCTTCTCTCGGTTACCCAACTTCAATCAGCAGTAATTGTTAGTGTGGTCTAATTAAGAAAAAATAATTGCCAACATGCGCATGACTTTTTACCATGTCCTGTATCATTCCTGCAAACCACCTTCCCTGTCTCTGAACTTTGGCCTTTTTATAATGTCTTTATAGGGCTACTAATTCATTGATATGCAAATTAATGCATATCAAGCTATACACCTCCATGATCCTTAAAGATCATCTTGCATAAACCTGTAGAGGACTGGTGGATTATTACATATATCCCCAGTCGTACAAAATAGGTAAAATGAATTGTTTTGAGGAGGAAACGAACAACGCGTTTATTGAAATAAACGAACTAGAATTTATTTTGTGAAGAAACAAATAAAAGAAATGGTACAGCATGAGTTTAGTTTGGCGCGCGTCTCTCGCTGTTTAACTGGTGAGAAGGAAAGTCTATTGTTGTAGAGAGAGAGAGAGTGAGAAAGTCAATCCACGCCATGGAAAGAGAAAGTGTGTAAGGTGTACGTACTGTCTTGCCCCACACATAGTAGCAGGGGATGTGTAGCGCACGGACACGTGCCCCAAAAGGAAGTTGTTAGTCCGTCGACCGCTCAGCTCGAGAGCCGAATCAAAAAAGGAAACAGCTCAGGTCTCTTGCTTTTGTAGTTGTTTCCGGTCTTTTGCGCATGTGCGGATTTCCTTTAAAGGGAAGTGACGTTGTCGATGTGTGCGTACATGTGTGTACGTTAGTGTGTGTGTGTGTATGCACATGAATGTGAGTGTATGGACGTGAACGTGAATATATGTACGTATGTTTTTGTGCATGTATGTGTATGACAAGAAAAATGACTTGAGATGTGAACGCGTGTTATTGTGTGAGACTAGAAAGGGCTCGCACAAACCCATGCCCATAGCTTCCAAACACAGCTATCACTCACTACACGGTTAGACAAAGCTAGCACTCACTACTCGGCTAGATGCAGTATTTTAAATTCTTCATTTAACAGCGATGACTGTTTTCATAAAATCTAACCAAGTCACATTTTAAGTTCTTCATTTAAAAGCAAACGACTGTTTTCATAAAATCCAACCAAATTACATATGCTGTCAAAATAAAATCCAACTGAATGATCATATCTTGCCGAAATAGTTTGGGGTCTACTTAGGAAAAAACAATAAACAAATAACTGCCAGCATGTGCACGACTTCTTACCACGTCTCTTACCACCACCTCTCCTGCCTTCAATCTTTTTATAATGTCATTTTAGGACTGCTAATTCATTGATATGCAAATTAATGCACACTACTTGTTAACGAAATTGTCATAGTTGTTCAGTTTAATTTCTTTTGTTTTTCTTTTTACAGCAGATACAATAAATAAATTCTTTTTTCTATTAAAAATGATCTTGAACCGAATTCTATGGGTATTTTGTATACCTTTCTTTCAGGAACTGGTTAGTTTGTCAGTCCATCGATTTTTCTGTTTCAAGAGATTTTATAAGCAGAGTTTTTCAATGTTTCAAATTAAGAACTCTGTTTTCAGAGTGCAGATTTTCGAGTTATCATCTTCTTTGTTTCTTTAAAAGAGTTGAAGATATGGTCAGCTCTTCATCTTGGCTGGTTCTGCTTTTACACAGAGTTGTCTGTTCAGCTCTCTGTTATTGCCCATGGCTAAATTGGAACCGCACTGGTACTCACAACTCTTTAGAATATTTGGAACTCAACCTCACTCAACTCAATAAAAACGTGCATATCGAGGAGGGATAATTTGGTAAAACTCATCCCCTCCTGATAATCAATCAAAGTCTACAACCCGACTTTCCAATGGAAGGCGATTGGTCAAATGCTAATTCCATGCTTTTCGCATTTAAATTATGGTTCAAGGACTTTTGGCTCACATGACCTGTTGATACTTGAGGGTCACCAGAAGTCATTCTTTAATTCAGTCATAATTGCCATATTTGTTCAGCCGGACTGATATTTTATTAAACAATTCCATCAAAATTCTCAGTTCTAATCAAAATAATAGTTATTCTTAATGTTTAATTGCCCATTCAACATATTTCACAATAATATACGATTTGTATATATATATATCCAAACCAATATATACTATTTGAGAAATGGATGGTCCCTGCTTAGAGTCAACATCAGTACCAGCACTATAATTAGTTTAATATTTCTAATTAGTTTAATATTTCTAATTAGTTTAATATTTCTAATTAGTTTAATATTTTTAATTAGTTTAATATTTCTAGTTAAATACATGTAGTTAAAACAACCAAGTATTTTTACACTTGCCCTGATTGATTGTTAACTCTACTTGCTTCCAAATAACAATTTCTGGGGTTAAATTCAACAGACTGCTGTCAATGTTCATTCCTCAAAATTCGACACTGTTGCTAAAAACTCGATACTCCAAAACTCGGCGCTCTGCTTGTCAAAACTCGCTACTCTTAAACTCGATGCTTTGCTGTCAAAAAACTCTCAACTCTAAAACACGACGCACTACTGACAAGACTTGCTACTCTAAAATCCAAATCCAAAATCAATCCAGCCTCTGAAAAGTCAGGCTTTTTAATTCAAACTGAAAGCGTTTCGTTTGTACATTAGTTGACAATATCACAAGTACATAAACATTAGTTTGCACACAAACCAGAAACATTTCGTCTAATTTCCCTTTTTGCCGTGTGGGTGGTGGATTAATCGACTGGCATTTTTCATAATTTCTTGCCAAAGCCCTAACTAACACCTTTGGAATCGTGAGATCCATTTTTTGACAAAGTGTAACGTTTGTCTTATGCCGGGGTGGCTATTTTGGTGATTTTGGTGATGGATAGACTTATCCAGTCAAAGTCGTCCTTACTTGGCATTATGGTATGAAAGTTCAACCGCTTTTTTGATGAGATCAAGTCATTGCTGTGGTACTCTCATTAGAGCATCTGCTTGGTTATGTTCTGACTTCACTAGGACTACATCTACGTGTCAAGTCACTGTTTGATCAGCATTTCACTTGCCACTTTGGTGCGCACCCTAGTCTTTCCCGTGAAGGTGTCTGTGATCCATTTGTGCACATAGGTAAATTCAGTGTGAAGATGCAGCACAGTTGCCATGTGAACATGACATTGAGTGAACATGCCATGTTCAATGCCATGATCACTCCTGTTAGCATAGCATCGAGCTCAGCCAGATTTATATACCGTATATCTCTTTCCTCTTGCAACCAGCTTGCATCCTCCACGGCAGCTCCATTGTGCTCCAGTGAAACTCCAGTGGTTAAGGAGCTTGCATCAACCCACACGTCTAGCTCAGGACCATCCACATACAACTTTTTTATCAAGGCCCAGAAGCCACCCGGGGATAAGGGTTATTGCGTGTACATTAATCAATGGGATAGTATCGTAGTAATCATTAGTATTGGAGATTTGATAGAGTGTCTTACTTAAAGGGGCAGTTTGTCAGGAATTTGTTTATGTTGGACTTAAAGACATCCAGGTTATAGTCAGGTGGGAAACAGGCAAACGGAAGAGAGTTTCACAGGCGTGCGCTTCTAAGAAAGAAGCTTTGTTCATGGAATCTATGTTTTGGTTTCAGCTAGATGGATGTTTATCGTGAAACATTGAAGAGGGGGAACCAGAGATTGGAGCTCAGACAAGCACTTGCCATGGAAGTAACGATAAAACAAAGAGGCTTGCAATGTATCTCCCGTGGAAGAGGGGCTGCAGGGAAGCAAAAAGGGCATCCCTCACTAAGCCACAAAGTCTATTTTGTACTTTGTCAAGGTAGGATAGGCTGCTTTTAGTAGCTCCTGCCCAGATATGGCAGCAGTACTCCATCCTTGGATGTACTTGGCTTTTATATAGATAGAGAATTGCATCAGCAGTGAGATATATTCTGGAGCGGTAGAAGGATGCTACTATTTTTCCAGCGATCTTGGCAACTGACTTGATGTACATGTTCCATTTCAGGTCAAGAGAAAAGGTCAAGCCCAGAACCTTATCAAAACATGGAGCTTCCCCTAGACGAGAGCCATCCATTTCAATTGATGCCAGATTGGGATCAGAGGGTTGATGATGTAAAGATAGGAGCTTGGTTTTAGATGCATTAAAGGTAACCAGCCACCTCTTCCCCCACTGTACCATGCGCTCTAGATCAGAGGTGAGAGAATCAGAGAGAACTTTGTCATTTACGGCCTTAAATGTGTTGCCATAGATGGTCGTGTCATCAGCATAAATCTCAACAAATGATTTAAGTATGTGTTTTGGGAGATCATTGATGTAGATCAGGAAGAGAGTTGGGCCCAGGATGGACTCCTGAGGGACTCCAGCATTAATACTGTGGGCCTCTGATTTCTATCCATCAACCACTACTTTTATGAGCCTATTGGATGGAAATGATTTAATGATCAACATTTCCAGTTATGCCGTAGCTGGAAATCTTGTGAAGTAGGCCCTTATGCCATACCTTATCGAAGGCCTTTGATATGTCAAGAGCAATTGCCCTAGAAATGAAGCTTTTGTCAAGAGATTCACTAATCCTATGAGATATAACCGTTAGCACATCTGCAGATCTGGCAGAACGGAAACCATATTGCATGTCACTAAGAAGGTTATTTCTGCTGAGGTGGTTGACTACTTCTCTATTTAATATGGATTCCAGCAGCTTACTCAAGACACACAGGAAACTTATTGGTTTGTACTGAGAGGGAGATGACTTTTCACCTGAATTCTTAAATACAGGGCATACTGACAAGGTTTTCCAGGGTGTTGGGAAACACTTCTCTTTAAGGCAACACTTAAACAGTTTTGTAAGTATGGAGGCAAGTTCTGGTTGAAACTTTTTCAGCACTATAATTGGAATGCCGTCAGGGCCAATTGCTTTACTGGAATCAAGGTTCTTGATTAGCTTGGCGACCTCACGCACAGATATTTGTATGTTGCAAAATTAAAACATTGGCCCGGAATTTTATCCTCAAGTTCCCAAAATTAACAGAGATTAAGCCATTTCTGTAATGACCTGGTCCCCATTAATTGCGGTGCAATGCTGTTCCTGTGCAGTTCCAGGAGGTCAACTCTCCCAGCCTTTGCCTTCTCTCTTTGAGCAGGAGTTAGTTTATTGCTGATCGCCTAAGGCGCCCTTACCGATGAATGCCGACAGTGCTGCCCCGGCATTTTTTGCAGGTCAAAGTACACCTCCTCTGGGGCACTGACTTCTCAATCCCACTTTTTGACCCTTGTGTCACAGTTCTTGTGGTGGGAGAGAACAAAATACCCCCAGACATATATGCGTGATAAAAACAAAACCAGAGTTTGAAAGATATATAATAAATTTTGAAAATTATGTTAAATTCGGATCACAGCAACATTCTGATTCCATGCCGGGAATACCGTTCAATAAGTAATGTCCCTGACCCACTCCAGTTATCTGATCTAACTTAAATTTTGCATGTGCAATGATTTATATTTATGAGATACGTAGCAAATTATAATTCTGAACTAATTGTGGTTTCGATTTAATGATGCTTTTTTTTTTGTTACATCCTTACTTTAAATAAGAATACAGCAAGAAACACAGGGTTATGGGTGAAAGACAAAGGGGTTTATTTACAAGGGAATACATGTGACATAAGAGTAACTCGACACATTTTCTTATTCTCTGTCTTTTTTCCTATGTCTCGGTCACGTGAGAGGGTCAATCTATCTATAGTTCATTTCATCTATGAAGGGATGTTAGGTTATTCCATTACATCATCTTCCTCCCAAGCTAAATTCTTCCATAGAATTTTGCTTCTACCATTTTTTCTTTTTTAGACTTTGTCCAAAAAGTTTGGTCCTTTCCCTTTTCCTTTCGCTTCTCCTCACCATTTGTGTTTGCCGATTTTTTACTTTTGGAGATTGACTGGATTTCTGAGTTACTGGTACTTCCTTGTTTGGAGGTTGTATATGGAAAGCGTCATATAGCACTTCCATTGGTAACTCTTGGTTTCTAACTGTTTCTATGTATCGGGGTCTCAGTTGGTTAATATGTTTTTTGTGGAAAAAAAACTGCCCTTTTATAATATAAACCATTCTCCCAATTCTTCTTGAGATTATGCCTTCTTCTCAGAAATTCTTCCCTGCCCGATAATTTTTGAAGAAAAGCTTATCCCCGTCATTGTACCTTAAATTATCCTTGATATTTTTTTTTTTTTACTTTTTCTCTTGGGATTAACCGGTCGAACACCGAACGTACCTTCCTGGCAAACATAATTTCAGCTGGGGATAATTTAGCATTTGGATTTGGTGTCATCCTATATATTGCTAAGAATTTTTGAATGTCGATGTTATTATTCTTTTTTAAAGCTCGTTTAAAAGTATCGACAAATCTTTCCGCTTGTCCGTTTGATTGCGGGTTAAAAGTTGGTGTTGTAATATGTTCAATGGCCAGTGCCTCACAGTAGTGCTTAAATTCCTGATCTGTGAACATAGTGCCATTATCACTAACAATTGTTTTTGGAACTCCGAACCGACTAAATACCTTGTCCAGTATTTTTATTGTGTTTGCCGCTGTAGGGTGTTTGTATTTAAAATTTTCTGGCCATTTTGACATACTATCTACGATTACTAGGTAATAATATCCCTTCAGAGGTCCTGCGTAATCAATATGGATGCGTGTCCAGGGTACATCTGTTGTAGGCCAAGGTTGCGTCCATATGGGGGGGGGAGATCTCGTGACTAGTTGACAACCTTTACATAATTTCACCATTTTCTCAATGTCCTGATCCATTCCAGGCCAGTATGTGAATCCTCTCATTAGGGCCTTCATTCTAGAGATTCCAGGATGTACCAATGTGGAATTCTTTTAGGATTTTCTTTTGTAATACTTGCGGTATTACCACTCTGTCTGCTTATATCAGAGTTTCATCACACATAGAAAATGGAAACACAATCCTTTTCTATTCTTTTCGTCTTGTCCCACTTGTTTTTTTTTATCTTATTAATATATTTATCTGTTTTCGCTGCTTTCTTTATTTCCTCAAGTGTAACAGGAAGCTCCTTAACAGTATTTATTAATATATCTGTTAGTTCGTTTTCTTCTTTTAGTGCTGCTATAACAGTTTCTTCAAATTCAGTTTTCCTGAGGATTAATCTCAACAAACCATCTGCATGTGCAATTTTACTAGATGCTAGGTGTTTCATTTTGGAATCATAATTGAGCAAAATAATACTCTATCTCCGTAATCTATTTGCTGTATGAGGAGGAATCCCTTTTTTCGAACCAAAAATCGATAGTAATAAAACGAAACATCTTCCTTGAATGAATCTAGAAACATTCTCACGGCATACACAATCGCCAGACCTTCTTTTTCGATCTGACTGTACTTTCTTTCAGTGGGTAATAAAACTCTCGAGGCGTGAGAAATTAGTTTAGTAGATCAATCTTCCATTCTGCGTATTCGCTCACATCTGCCGCTACAATTAAATCCTTTTTCGGATCGTAATGTGCTAACGCTAGATCCGATAAAAAAACATCTTTTAATTTTTTGGAATGCTTCCTCACATTCTTTTGTCCAGAGCCATTTTTTATTCTTCTTCGATAATTCATTTAATGGTGCTCTTAATCGTGCATATTTGGGATATAAGAATTATAATAGTTTGCTAGACCCAAGAATGACTGTAATTTCACTACATTGTCTGGTCTAGGCGTGTCTCTAATTGCTTCTGTCCTATTTGGGTTAGGTTTTCTACCTTTCCAATCAATTATTCCCAGTCCCAAATATTCAATCTTGTTCATATCAAAATTAGATTTTTTGAGAGCTACTTTAAATCCGTAGTCTTCTATTTTCTCGAATACCTTATGAATATGTTTTTTATGTTCTTCAACATTTTTGCTTCTTATCAAAACGTCGTCTAAATAAGCCATTGCAAAATCCAAGCCTACTAGCATGGCATCCATAATTTATTGGAATAAATGTGGTGCTACTTTCAATCCAAAAGGCAATCGTTTTGAGTATTCATTGTCAGGTATTTAGAACAATCTTCGTGAAATTTGATCTGCAAATATGCTTCTGATAAGTCAATTTTTGTGAACATTTTTCCTCCATTTAACTTCGAAAATATTTCCTCTGGGGGGTAGGGACTGGATAGTTATGATCCCTTAAGTAATCATTCAGTCCCGTCGAAAAATCCCCACATACCCTGATTTTTTTTATTTTTTACATAAACTGTGGGTGATGCCCATTCAGAGTAGTTCACCTTTTTTATTACTCCGATTTCTTTGAGTCTATTTAATTCTTTATCGATTGTTTCTAATGCCGAATACGGGCCCTTCATTTTGGGTTTAAACACCGGTTTCGCTTCATCTTTCAATTCAAATTTCACTTCTGTTTTAGTACCTCAACCCAGACCTTAAGAAAATACGTTTCTAAAAATCCTTCTTCAAATCCACAACAAACCTTCCTGGCAGTATGGGACTTTCAGATCCTGTCAAATTTACTCTTTTACAAAATGATTTTATTGGTTTCTCCTATAAATTGAAAAGTATCATCAAATCTATACAGAATAGATTAGAATTTTTTCCAGGTATCACATACATTTTAGTTTTTAACGTTTTTTCATTCAGGTTCACATTAGTATAAAATTCACCCTTTAAATTTTAATATATTTCAAGACATTCTTCTGGCAATTTTCTTTGGGTTTTGCAGCTTTGGAGAACCAATTTTCTTCCATGTTGTTTCATCAATTAAGGATATGTCACTTCCAGTATCCAAAAAACAGTTTACTTTCCGGCTATTTAATCTAACTTCAATATATTTCCTTTTTTTGCTATACATGGACTCTTTTTTAGAATCAATAGTCTTTATTTCAGGCTTACAGTATTTCTCCTTATTGCATACTTTTGACTTGTGTCCTTTACACCTGCACTTATAGCATATTTTGCTTTTGAAGTAGCACTCTTTTATGAAACGTCTTACAGTATTTTTTTACATAGTGGTCACCTTGCTTTACCCTTTGTATTTTGTCAACATTTTTCTCTTCGATACTAGTATTATCTTGTTTTGAATTTAACAGTTTCTGGCATTCCTCAGTAACTTTCTGTAAGGTTATTTCTATGTCTTGGTTCATAATAGATAATATCCTAGAACGAATCTCTTCATCCTTCGAGGATGTTAACCCTTGCACAAATATCAAGCATTTAAATATGTCCTCTTTTAGGTCTTTCAACTTAAATAACTCGCAGTGAATAGTATCAGTAAGTAAAGAATTGCCTTTTAGAAAGGTTTTATTAACTGTAAAATACACGTACGCTCTTGAAAGGATCGAGCGGGAAAATGAAACAGAGGGCGCTTTTATTATGAATGTCAATCCCAAGGGGGATAACTCTTAACAACAAATTAAATCATAACATTTTCCCCGTCCTAAAGTATTCAAGTAAGGGGTAATTAATTATAGACAATTTTTTTTTTTTTTTTTTTTTTTTTTTACAATCACATAAGAATCATTTTATTTACAAATAACATATGAACCCAAACTGCAGTTTTTCAGTATTTAGTCACAAAATCCTTATATTTACTAGGGAATCGTCGAACTCGGGACGACCTCCGCACAGATTGGCAGGAATGCTGATTTTCAGTATTATTTTTTAGTGAAATCTGATTTTCTTCAAGATCAGACGATTGATTTTTGTCTTCCTCATGACCAATGTTTTCATTAGTGGAAGGTTCAAATAAAGTCTCTGAAGTAGTAGGATTATTATTAGAGTTTTCTTCATTTGATGAGTTTGGAGCTAAGTCTCGAACGTTGACAGTGGTTTCAGTACCAGAAGGTAGTTGAACATAAGCGTAGTGGGGGTTGACATCTATTAGGGTGGCAGGCGTTACAGGAGGGTCATGTTTACTTGTTTTAGTGTGGTTTCTAATATATATTGGGCCTGGTTTAACCCAAGAAGGAATTGAAATTCCGGAAGCAGATTTACGACTATATTTAAAAAGTCTATCATGGGGAGTCATATTAGTGGCAGTACAAAGTAATGATCTAATTGAATGAAGTGCGTCCGGTAGTATGTCTTCCCAATAAGGTAGTTTCATTTGATTAGAATGTAATGTTGTTTGAATGGCCTTCCATAAGGTACCGTTGAGTTTTTCAATCTGTCCATTACCTTCAGGATGATACCTACTTGTTTTAGAAGTAGCAATTCCTTTTTTTTGTAAAAAATCCTTTATTTCTCTTGCTAAGAAATCAGAAGCACGGTCAGTATGTATCATGTCAGGCAAACCAAAAATTGAAAAGAGTTTGTTTAGACAGTGGATAATGGTTTTGCTTGTCATATCTCTGCAAGGAAAAGCGAAAGGAAAACGGGAATACTCATCAATTAGAGTAAGTAGATATTTGTTGCCATGTATAGAAGTAGGTAGAGGGCCTTTAAAATCAAGATTTAATCGTTGAAAAGGTAATATGGCTTGAATGAGAGTCCCTCCATTGGTATTGGCGAATTTGGGTTTCAGTAATTGACAGGATGAGCAAGAGTCAGTAATATTCTTAATTTGATCCAAAGTAAAAGGGAGGTTCCTCGTTCTTATAAAATGGCTTAATCTTGAAACACCAGGATGACATAATTGTTTATGTAAATCACGCAGATCTTGTAGATTGTAAGTAAGAGCAGAGATGCGAGAGAATGTGTCAGCAGCAATATTTTCAGGTCCAGGTCGATAAACTATAGTGAAATTGTATTGGGATAATTCTATACGCCAACGACATATTTTGTCATTCTTAATTTTAGATTTTCTTTTATTGTCGAATATGAAGCTGATGCTCTTCTGATCTGTGATGACTTTAAAGTGCCTGCCGAGTAGAAAATGTCGCCACTTACGGAGAGCTTCTACAGTAGCGGCTGCCTCTTTTTCTACTGCATGGTGCTTAATTTCGTTAGTATTGAGAGTTCTTGAAAAAAATGCAATAGGACGACCTTCTTGATTTAGTGTTGCAGCAATGCAATAGTTACTAGCGTCCGTTTCTACTTCAAATTCTTTATTTGGATCTACCGTTATTAAAGTGGCGTCTTTTAGATCATTTTTCAATGTTTGAAAAGATTTTAATACAGATGGAGGTAGTGGAAATTCTTTGTTTTGATTTAGTAATAAAATTTTATCAGAAAATTTTTTAATGAATTTGCAGTAATAGGAAAACATTCCAACTATTCTTTTTTGAGATTTAAGATTCAGCGGAGGTGGCATTTCGAGTAATGGTTTTAGTCTTTGATAATCGGGAGCTATTTGATTATTTTCTATGGTGTAGCCGAGTAGAGTAATAGAACTAGAAGAAATTATGCTTTTATTTTCATTTAAAGTGATGTTATATTGTTTAGCAATTTTGTAGAATTTTTGAAGATTGTAATCGTGTTCTTCTTGATTTTTCCCACATATAGTTACGTTATCAACATACACAAAGGTATCGGTTAGATTTTCTTTTTCTATAATATAGTCTATGCTCCTCTGGAAAGCACTTACTCCATTGGTGACGCCAAAAGGAAGACGAGTAAATTGAAAAAGTTTGCCACTTACTTCAAACGCAGTGAATTTACGATCAGCATGATTTATAGGTATTTGGTGATAAGCAGATTTTAGGTCGAGAGTAGAGAAGATGTTATATTGAGCGATGTCGTCTACCATCTTATTGATATTAGGCATTGGGTAAGCGTCTAGTTCCGTGAATCTATTGATGGTATCGCTGTAGTCGACTACCATTCTTTTCTTATGATTCTCATTCGAAGTTACAAGAACCTGCGCTCGCCACGGAGATATCGAAGGTTCAATTATGCCTTCTTTCAACATTCTAGCAGTCTCTTCTTTTATGAATTTGTTGGCGGCAAAAGTGTAACGTCGGGATTTTGTCGCAATAGGAGTAGTATGAGGAGAAAGATTAGAAAAGAGAGGAGGAGGTGGAACGTTTATGGTAGGAAAAAAATTATTCGTGTTTATAGCTCCAATTATAAGTTTGTCTCTAGGACCGTCGAATTTAAGTGTTACTTTTTTATATTTTTTTAAAATATCTTTTCCGATTATTAAATCAATGAAAAGGTTTTCAATGATTTCAATTGTTATTCCAGAATGGGTTTTATCTTTCAGTATTAAATCCACGACAGCTTCGCCAGTTATTTTAGCATGTTGATCGGAAGCAGCCAGAGCTATAGTTTTGTTTTTAGGTATTGTGAAGAGTTTAAGTTTTTTAGCAGTATTTTCATTAATGAATGTTTTTACACTGCCGGAGTCCACCATAGCGTTCACGAAGTGCCCGTTAATTTGGCATTGAGTGAATGTGACATCTTTGGAGTTAGTTCCTAGTCAGGATAGAGAAGGTGAGGGGTAGTCAGAGTCGTCATAAAGAACAGCAGTATGAGTGTTAGAAATAGGAGATTTACATACTTTAGCCCAATGACCATTTTTTTTGCATTTTTTACATTCGGCGTTTCGTGCAGGACATAAATATCGAGGATGACGTGATTTTCCACAGAAAAAAACAAACCCCTTTTGGATGCATATTTTCTTTAGTCACAGCTATACGATTGTAGCCCGAAGGATTATTTGTAGCTGCTACAGTAAAGTTATTTGCGTAGCTTATCGAATGCTTTTCTGCTTGTTCAAGAGATCTGGCCGTGGCATATGTGTCTTGTAAAGTCAGGATGGGTTTTTCTAACAGTCGTTGTCGGATGGACGAAGAAGAAATTCCACCGATGAAAGCTTCCCGAATGTATTGATTTTTGTTTTCTTCAGCAGAAACCGCTTCGAAGTTACATGTTTTGGCAAGCATTTCCAATTGTAGTATGAAGGCATCTATATTTTGTGTTGTTTGTTGCTTCGTCGTCATCAATCGATATCTATTATAAACAATATTTTCAGGTTTTAAATAAGCGGCGTCCAATGTTCTTAATGCACTATCGTAGTCGGTTTTATCGCTTATTAAATCGAAAACAGAGGCTGAAATACAATTGATCAAGGCAAAGAAATTATCTGAAGTGTTTTCGATTAATCCGTTATTATGTGAGCGGATATAATTCTGGAGGGTTAATTTCCAATGCCTATAGGATTTTTCGGAATTAGGGCATGTAGGTTCCACCTCGAATCTGTCGGGACGTAAGATTCGATCCATTATTTTTTTTTTTTTTTTTTACAGTTAATAAAATTGAAGTGAATAGTATCAGTAAGTAAAGAATTGCCTTTTAGAAAGGTTTTATTAACTGTAAAATACACGTACGCTCTTGAAAGGATCGAGCGGGAAAATGAAACAGAGGGCGCTTTTATTATGAATGTCAATCCCAAGGGGGATAACTCTTAACAACAAATTAAATCATAACACAGCATAGACGATAAAGTCTTCATAATCTTGTTTCAAAATATTTAAACACCTATAACGAGTATAAAATAAGCTATCCCGATCCCTGAAAATGTTCGATAAAATTTCTATAGTCTCTTTAAAAGAAATATCTTCAGGTTTCCTTGGGAGTATAAAATTGGTATATTTGGTATTTTCATGGGAACCCAGTTTTTGCAACAGTAAAATAATTTTTTTCTTTATCTGACCAGGCCTGACATCGTTTGGAAAAAATATTTTCGTATCTACGATAATATGCTGGAAACGTTAAGTCATTAGTTGGTTCATATAAACATTCTGTCAGCGAATTTGCCGTTCCTTCCGGAGTGAACCGACAATCCTTTTTTTCTTCTTGTTTCATTAATATTGTTTTTAATAGTTCTTTTTTTTTAACTGTTCTTTTTGTAAAATTCCATCTGGTTTTGTTGGGCCGCCAGTGCTAATTATATAGTGTTTGTAAACTCGGCTAAGTGTTCTCTGTTGAAGAATTTTTTCTTTTTTTTTTAACACAGTAATAAAACAAAAGGTTAACAGTACCTGCACAAAGCATTAAATAAATTCACTGAATAGGTTTTTGTTTTTTTTAAACCCCCCCAAAAAATTCTTTTGTAGACAAGGTTTTTGGAGGGGGTTACACACACGAAATTGACGCCGAACCAACAGCATCGGCATCAATTTTGTGTGTGTAACCCCCTCCAAAAACCTTGTCTACAAAAGAATTTTTTTGTGGTTAAAAAAAAACAAAAAAATATTCAGTGAATTTATTTAATGCAATAAAAATAAATTTGAAATAAACAACTTTTTTTTCCTATTCAATGCTTCATAAAATGTCAATTTCTCTTTTTTTTCCCCCCCGTAGGGCCGTAAAAGTCTGAATTAAAAAAAATAACTTACTTTTTGTGTGTTTCTTAGCTTCTTTGTTTTTTCAGCAGTTGAATTTTTCCGTGCAGTATTTTTCCATTCGTTGTCCAATATCTTTTAGCTTAAAGTTTACTTTTTGTGAATTCGAATCTTGTCGCCATTTGTTATATCCTTTACTTTAAATAAGAATACAGCAAGAAACACGGGGTTGTGAATGAAAGACAAAGGGGTTTATTTACAAATACACTAATTCATGTGACATAAGAGTTACTCGACATATTTTCTTATTCTCTTCCTGTTTTTTTCCTTCTGTCTCAGTCACGTGATAAGGTCAATATATCCATATTTCATTTCATCTATGAAGAGATGTTAGGTTATTCTATTACATCATTTTTTACAAGGGAATCACCACTTAACAAGGCCCAGAGGCCACTCGAGCATAAGGGTTAAAGAGTGTACAGTGATCAAAAGGACAATATCATGGTAATCGTTAGAAATGTAAATTTGATCATATTGGATTACTTAAGGGAAACGGCTCATCAAGAACTTTCCTCGTACAGGATCTTCTTGGTGCACTATTGCAGCAATTTGTTCAATCAGTGCTGTTAAAGGATCTTGAGTTGCTTTATCACCTCAGCCTTTTGTCACATCAACTACTCTCCTTTTAATGAACGCTGCAGCCACTCTGAACCACTTAACCACTGAGAAGTGCCCAACTTACTTTCCACAAAATGAGAACACACTTCATCGGGTAAAAACACAGGGTACGCTGGGGACCTCATTCTCTCGTTCCCATACTAGACTGCTGCCCTTTTCCCGAACTGATAGGCCAAGCTCGTCCTTATATGCAGTACCACAATTTGCATACTTCTCTTTTCTTTTTACTGGACAGATTCCGGGTTCAAATGAGAGCGGTTCTTTTGTGCCCATCCTATTTTGTTAACTCTGCAGAACAAACAGATTGTTATTAAGTTCCACTACACTTTTAGACATGTGTACATTGTTTTGGGATGTATATTGATTGAAGAAATCCATTTTATTTTATTTTAAGTTGATTTTATTACATCTGATTTAATGCTAACTTTGAGAGATGTACTTTTCATTCTTATTATTTTTAACTTTTTTGGTTTTCCTTCAGGTTAACGGAATTCGGAATGGGGACATGTATGGCAGGAGCGGTTCACTTGATAATCTCCCATAAAATCCGAACATCCACCAATCGGAAAGGACGCTACAAACTGTTTGAATCTATTGAAGACGTTTGGAAATGCAAAAGTATTGTACGACTTTAATCAACATAATGATATAATTAACTGATTTATATCAAGGCTGTCAATTCAATAAATGTATAAGCTACACGTACGATGATAGCCACATTCACACAATCGCACAAATAGTAACTGAAATATTGAGAATTAAAATCTACAAAGACAGATATACACAGACACTTTCAGAGTATTTCTTCATTCTTCTGCACACAAACAAATTATCATTCTTTAATACAAGTGACATTATATGAAAACTAAGTTATGCAAGTTACTATACTTATTTAATAAAATGCCCAAATGTTTATTGTCATCGAGGCAAAAAGCATGGGTTGTTGCATATAAAAAGTGTGGGACCGGTATTTTAATTCTAAAAAAACTCTAAAAGAAATCTCCAATGAGTGTAATACCCTCGTTCTTTGTCATGTATTGTTGGAAGGGTTATTTATAGCTTTCTTGGGAGTCTTTAGGTCTTCAAAATAAGTCTCCCTGAAGAGTAGTTGGATTTGAAAAAAAAAAAGTCAGAGCTGAGTCACATATCAGGTGAATATAGAGGCAACGTTCTTTAATGCTCATAGCTGAACAACCAGAAAAAGAGTGGGAGGAGAAATAAAAGCAAATAAAACTATTGCAATTGTTGCAGAAAGTTAAGATTACACTTCCGACATATCCTGTGTTACATGATAATGCAATCTATTTCTCACAGTGTTCATCAAATTCAAGTCTCTTCATTACATTTTGCTTTTAACGCTAACACTTTTTAAGCCAATTTCAATGATGCGTCTTTATTCGTAGATTTGTTGACTATGCAGATGTCGATTGCATATGATTTAGATATATCTGCAAATGCTTTTGATTGCGTTCAGCATGCGCAACACTGTAACTGCAGTTTTACGATCTGGGTGAAAATTCAACTGTACGATTTGGATAGAAATTCTTTTCCTTGTGTGAACCAATTTGCTGGCTCGTGCATTTGCACATGTGTGTGTGTGTGTGTGTGTGTGTGTGTGTGTGTGTGTGTGTGTGTGTGTGTGTGTGTGTGTGTGTGTGTGTGTGTGTGTCTTTGCTAGGAGAGGAAGGAACAGAGAATCCATGTGTACTCACATCATTTGGATTAAGTCGTAAGAATAAAATAAAAGAATATAGCAAACCAAAAGAAAATACAAATTGAAACGATAATTACAACAGAAAAGGTTGATTTCATAAAAACGTGAATTACAACAGAAAAGGTTGATTTCATAAAAACGTGAATTACAACAGAAAAGGTTGATTTCATAAAAACGTGAATTACAACAGAAAAGGTTGATTTCATAAAAACGTGAATTACACCAGAAAAGGTTGATTTCATAAAAACAAGGGCGATAGCCATTAGTCGCGTGCTCTCGTGTAATGAATGAATGCGTGAATGTAGGATTGACATGAAATTCTTAAAGATAAACTAAAATGACCGAAAAATGGGCTGAAATTACTTAAATAAATAAAGAAGTAAATGACTTAGAATGACTTTAATGAGCTTAAGGATGAATTGAATGGCCTTAATAATGACTTGAATGCTTAAAAAATAACTGGAATCCTTCAAAAACAACTTGAATGATCTGGAGAATGACTTGAATGGCTTTGCGACTGACTGGCTGTAAAGTGGGTGATCATTTTACATTAAATTAATAGAGAAAAGTGATCCCCCACTTTATATCACAAAGTTACAAACATAAGTACAGCATGTAGTAAGAACAGATGATATTTATTTGCTCCCCCACCGAGCAAATTAGGCACAAGGCCGATTTTTAATGTGAGGAGTGAAGGGGAAATGGGGATCAACTCACCGGGGGGTAGGGAAACTGGATAGTGACAATTGGTATGAAGGGTTGCCCCTACATTGACCAAGGTCTTATATGTGGGGTTGCCCCCACATATGGTCTTTGCTTGCAGTATCTGCCGGAACAGATACTACACTTTGAGATATTAAATTTTTTATTAACAGGAAAAAAAACAAATACAGTTGGGAAAATGAACAAAAAACTTAAGCACAAGGCCAACTCAAAAAGATGGTGAGGTTGGTTTATCCATCTCGTCTCTGTTGTAAATTTTAAATGATTTTTCTCTCGGCCAGCATCTTTTATCATGGTTACCCCTTTAAAATTTGTATTTATGTGTGTGTGGTGGGAGGGGGGTCCTACTTAAACCCAATTTTATAACATTTTTTATTTATATTAAAAAATACAAAAAGATAACAATATTAATAAAGTTTCATTTTTGTCGAGGGACGTGGGGGGGGCGCGGTTGGTAAGGCCCTCCCAACCCTATCTGAAATGCTAGACCACCCATTTCACTTTGGTTTGTAAAGGAACCAGGGTTTCACGGGCAGCCTCTAAATAGAGGGGAGGGAGTTGTGTCCTAAATAGGGGGGAGGGGGGAATTGGCGGTGAGGGCAGGGGTGTGTTAGTGTTTGATTTGATTTCCTCCAAGCTGGGTTGAATTTCGAGAGGGGGGGGTGCAAAAGAAAAAATTGCTATTTTGGGAGGTTGGGGATCTTGGAGGCTTTCTAATAAGGGAAACAAGATGTATTCGGCTGGCTGAGAGGTTGAAGAAAGTAGAATTGGAAAGGGGAAGGGGTCCAACAGAAACCCCAGAGTCATGCTCTCCACACCTAGGTGGGGAACAAGTATTCAAATTTGGCCCCTCTTCGTATACATAGACTTGTTAACTGTATCCATCTTCTTTCAAAAGCCACGCGATGCAGCCTTCTTCTGTCGCATCTGATCTTTACCCGTAGTTGGTGTTTAAAGAAAGCGAGCAGATCCTGATCAGAGAAAGGCAGCAACCCCCGGCCATCTTGCAGTCTCGACGTCCAAATCACCATTCTCGCCACGGCCAGGATTGCGATGTAGACCATTTGTCTCTCCCGGTCCCACGGCGGCCATGACGTTTGATACAGTAATCGGGCGAGGATGCTCGGGGTCGCTGCTAGCCGTCACCTTGTCAACATACGACCAGTACTGACGGAGTTTGCGGTAATCGAAAAATGCGTGATCTGTTGTTTCTGCGGCCATCGTCCCACAACGGGGACAGGCCGGTGACTCCAAAAAAACAGAACTGCATTGTATATTGTTGAGAGGAAGCGCGTTTCAGGCCAACCGCCAGGTCAGAGAGAACCCCGAATTGTTCAGATGACTCAAACCCAGCACCCAGCTCCACGCGGAGCAGATCTCACTCTGCTGCCAACCCAAACGCACGCATAGTGAGTCGTCGGCGGCCCCCCTCACTAGATCCCTGTGGAGTTCCCTACGGGTGGCAGTCACAAGGTAACTGGACCTGGTAGTCATTTTAGCGTGGCTTGGCACTCTTTCAGGAAGGCTCCCTGCGGCCTGCAATGACTCTTGATAGCGGGGTCGAGAATGAGGTCGGGAATAGCGGCAGTGATCGCGGGGTGCCACGGTTGATCATCTTGAAGGTAGTGGCTAAGGAAGGCCAGCCTCTCGGTATCTCGATGACACTTCATTCCCAAACCTCCCTCACATGAACGTTGAATACAGACCTGTCTGCTCACCCAGTGTCTTCCTCTGTCCCAAAAAAGTGAGGACAAGAGTTCGACAAGAGCTGTTAGGTGTTGTGCAGGCAGAGGAAGTACGGCCAGTCGGTAAAGGATGAGAGGGAAGACATATGTGGCGCACGCCTCAGCTCTACCCTTTAAGGAAAGTTTCCTAGGAAGCCACGCGTTGACCACAGCCTTCACCTTTGACCGTACCTCCGACCAATTCTTATGAAGCTGGAGACCCGGTGTGAACCACACGCCAAGGATCCAGACCGGGCCATCCGTCCAGCTGAAGGGTGCCGGGAGGTTTGCGTTGCCACTCCAGGTGCCCAACCACAGTCTGACCGATTTACTGTGGTTTATTTTGACCCCCATGATTCTTTCATATTGTGCAAGCGCCTCCGACATGATCTTGATGTCTCTGAAGCTCGACACGAAGACCGTGACATCATCAGCGAATGCGGATACCTTGGCACCTGAGCTGCCAGGCAAAGCCATTCCATGTAGGGCCGAATTTTCCTCCCCACATCTCAGCTTGAGGAGCAGAGGCTCCAAAGCCAGGACGTAAAGCAGGGGCGACAGCGGACAACACTGACGAACCGACCGAGAGATAACAAAGGGTTTCAAGCGCTTTCTGTTGACTTGTACGACAGCCATGGGCTGTCGATACATCACGGAGATCCACTTGCAGAAGTCCAGTTTAAAACCGGCGGCCTCTAAGACAGATGCCAGGAAACGATTGTCGACCCTATCGAACACTTTGGACTGATCTAAGTTGATCAGCGCGGCTTCCGTGTCATCATCTATTCCTCCCTCTAGGATCATGCGGATCAGGTGCAAGTTGTTCTGAATCGATCTCCCCTTCACAGCGTAGTTCTGTTCCGGTTCAACCAACTCATCAATAACAACCTGCAGCCGATTCGACAGGATCTTGGCCAAAATCTTCAACTCTGTTATGGGCCTGTAGTCGTCTAACTTTTCCCCACCATGCCCATCACCTTTCTTCAGCAATGTGATCACTCCCTTGGTTACCTGCCCTGGGATGGATCTCTGAGCAAACCAATGGTTGAACACATCCATCAGAAGAGGCAGAAACATGGACGACACCCTCAAATACAGTTCGTATGGCAGACCATCGATCCTGGCGATCTGTCACAGCTGACCTGTGTCAGCGCAGTAAAGACCTCCCGCTCCCTCACCCAGCTCTTGCAACTAGCCGCTCTGGCCGCGTCAAGACGGGGAGAGTTAGCCAAATAGTCACTAAACTCAAGGACCGGAAGATCGAGCTGCTGTGTAAAACGCTCCTCAAAATGTTCTCGAACCCCTCGCAGATCTCCCGAGTCGATTCAAGGGTGGGTCCATCCAGATGTCTAACTTTTGCAATGTATTTGTCCGAGCCACACCTAGAAATCTCACAACGCGTGACAGCATCAGAGTTGACTGCTTCGTTGCCTATTTTTCTAAGCCTAGCTCTGACTATTTGACCTTCCTAGCGCTCACTAGTCTCATACAGAAGGTCCTGTCTAGCTAGTTCCTGACTAACCATATCACCCTCCCCCGTAGCCCGGGCTAGTTTCTGCTCTAGCTGCTTCTTCATCTTGGCCTTATCTAGTGTGAGGCGCTGGGCATATTTGACAGAGAAGCTTCTAATGTTGGCTTTTAGACCTAACCACCACTTACTCCTGGTAACCGCCCCCACTAGTGCCTATCTTATTAATTCTCTTAACTGGTCTCGGAAGTCTTGTATCTCCAGAAGGGAGGTGTTTAACTTCCAGTACCCCGCTAACTTGGGCCTATTTCCTAGCTTCAGCCGGGCCATAACTAGTTTATGGTCTGACTGACCTAACCAAATGAACGTGGGGCAAGATAGGAAATCTATTTCGCCTCTTCTAACTAGTATCTTGTCGAAATAAGTATTCGGATAGGAAGGAACGCTATTGGTCCACGTCCACATCTCCCGCCCTGGATGCTCGCCCTGAAACCTGTCGACCAGATTACATCTAGCCATCAGATCAGCCAGGCTGTGCTAACATTTTTCCGACCCTCTAGCTTTGCCTCCTACTTTATCTAAATATGTGTCTGATGGCATTCCAATCCCCTATTAGCACTACTCACTTCCGACAATCTACAAACGTGTCCAGCTGACCAAAGAATGAGACCCTCTCATGAGCGGTGCTGGGCGCATGAACTGCAACCACCCGAAACACAGAATCTTTTACGGCAACATCGGCCACGACCAGCCTATCTACCATATCTCTATGAACAACGTCGACTGTCACAGACATAGTTCGTTTCACAAGCAAGGAGACTCCCTTCCCCCGCAGGCTGCCATATGCTGAGAAAACTTTGAAATCCCGGTTCAGCACCTGACAGTCAACAGAAGAAACGAAATGCGTCTCCTGGATCACAGTAACATCCACTCCCAGGGACAAGAGGTCGTACCGGAGGCAAGCCGCCCGGCCCGGTGATCTCAAGCCCCTCGCATTCAAACTGGCCAAATTTAAGGACATGGTACCTACCTTGGAGTGTGCCGCACTTGGCTCCAAAGTCGGTTGGTGTAAGGATGCCGACGTTGTACACGATGCTCAAGGAGGTCAGGTTTTTCAGGTCCTGACCTTCTCTCACAATGCTGCCAATGTCTAGGGGAAAGGTCAATTTTAGGGCTCTGTAGAGAGACGGATGGACCCACACTGGGACCCTTCCCTTGCATTGCTTTGACAGTTCGTCAAGGAAAGAGTCGCTTTTCTTAAATATTTCCATTCCCGGAGAGGCCCCTCTCAGCTGCCTCCAGAAGTAACCACAAGTTGCTCTTGCAAGCCTCTGGCGTCCAGGAAATTAGTGGGGATGTTGACATCTTTCCCCTCTATCTGTTGGCAATCCAGCAGTGGTTTTAAAGTCTTTCTCTGCCGATGTGTAAGTGCCATTGCCACAGATGCAGGGTCAATTTTACAAAGTTTTGTTATTTTGGTCGGTCCTCGAGAGGCAGAGCGGTTCCTCCTTCTCCTGGCTTCATTTGTTTCTTTTTCTCTTTGGGGTGGTGGTTCAGTTTGCACTAGTGTGAGGGTGGGTGTTGGTGCAGTGTCAGATGTTGGTATAGTGTATGGTGTTGGTGTGGTGGGTGTGGTGTGTGTGGTGTCTGGTGTTGGTGCTGTGTTGGGTGTTGGTGTGGTGGTTGGTGCGGTGTTTGGTTTGGGGGTGGGGGTGGGTTTTGTTGTTGTTGTTTGGGATGGTGTATGCTCACAGGGGGTGGGGGGCCACCTTTTCTCCCCTTTCCATCTTTTTAATTTTCTTTTTCTTTCTCTTTTGTTCATCGAATGGACCGGGGAGTGGGGGAGTTTGTTTTCCCTCCCTCTCGTTAGCAAACTCATCTTTTGTGGAGTAGTCCTTTCGTCTCTTGGTCCCCGATTCAGTTTGTCCGGCGGCCCAGTCATTGTTCCTGGAATGGTTTGTTCTGCTCCTCTTGCTGTTGTTGATGATGCTTCTGCTGCTGTGGTTGCTGCTGCTGTTTGGGTTGTGACGTCTTTGATTGCAACGGTTGCTGGTCATTGTGTTCTTGTCTCTTGACCGGTATCGGCTGCAGCGGCTGTTGTTGTTGCTGCAGCGCTTGTTTTCCGTCCGCTTGCTGGCTAGAATTGGGGGACTTTGTTTTACCCTTTTGAGTCACTGTAACCCATCCAATGCTGGGGGATGGGTCCACTGGCTTGGTTGTCGTCTCTGGGGCACAAGGCTTGTCAGCAGCTGTAGGGCTTTGGTCGGATTTCTTTGGGGGCAATCCTTGGCCATGTGTCCCTTCTCCTGACAGTGCCAGCAGTGTGGTCTCCGTCCCTCTACTATGATGGACATTGTCCCCTCCTCGCACCTCAGTGTTACTGGTATTTGGTTGAAGCCAGCTTTGTCGAGGTGCATCAGGAGTCTGTAATCCCCAGTCAGGATGTCCCTCTTCTTGCTTGTTGAGGCCACAGATACCATGTCCCCGTACTGACTGAAGACCGCTCCTAGTTGCTTTGCTCCCAGGAGACAGGGGACGTTCAGCACGGTGACATTGGTGCCTGTTTGACTAAGGTATTCTGGCTGGAGTTTGATGTTTATCCAGCGCAGATTAGTCCTATTGGCTGTCTCTTTGGCTTCTCTTTGGTTTGGGAGCAGGACGTCCCACATTGCATAGCTCCTCCTGTATATATATTTGACTGGGATTTTCAGATCCAGGAGGAGGTCCACCATGTTGTCCTTGTCTACTCCTGTGAGGCCTCTTTTCTTTGTATCCGAGGTGATAAAAGACACTATCCTCTTCTTAAGGTCCTCTGTGGTGCCTGGAAGGGGTTTTATGATGTTCCCTTCCGTGAGGTTCTTGTAAGTGGACTCGAAGAGGTCCCGGTATTCCTGAGGGGACATTTGGGTATGTGGACCCCAATCAGTGTCTTCCTTAGTGGCAATGCGGGTCCAGGACAATGTCATCTGGCTTGGGTGTTGCTGTTGCTGCTTCTGCTGACCGGGGGTTGGTGGTTTGCCCAGTGGGATGAGAGCCGGTCAATCGGTGTTGAATGTTGCCAATCTGCAGGTCTCCGGGGTCTCTTTCTTTTTCTTCCTGGGAGGGGGTTGTTGGCTCCTGGGTGCCACCTGTTGTGGTCCACTACTTATGGAGGTTGCCTCTGCTCCAGTGCTTGTTGCCAGGCTTTTGTTGCTGGGTATCTTCCTTTCTGGAGAGGTGGCTGGTTGGGGCTTGGTCTCTTGGGGAGCGTTGAAGCAGGCTGGATCTTTGGTCACCTCGCTGAGTATCTTTAAAGACGCTATCACTTCATTGATTAGTGCTTTAGTCCTTCTCGTTACTCCATCCTCATCATTTCCCCATTTTCCATGCGGGGGTTATCTTCTTGGGAAGCTGGAGTTCTACATTTGGGTGATGGTATAGTGGACTGAGGAGCCGGGAGTTCCACCGGTTGTGGTCCACCCGCGACGTCCATTGTCTCCTTGTCCCTTGATTTCTTCTCCGCTTCTGCTGGACGTTTGCCCTCGTGGGAAGCAGGAGTGGAGGGGTCGTCTTTGGCCACCAAGGATTGAGGTGCAAGAGGTGCTACCGAGTGTGGTTCACCTGAAACGTGCCTCGTTCCCTCATCCGCCATTACCTTTGCTCCCTTCGTCGGGGAGTGGCCCTCTTGGGAAGCAAAGTCTAAGCTTGGTTGTTCACCAGTTGGTTGCTTCTCCAGGGTCGCCGCAGGCTGCGGCCCTACCCTTGCTTTCTCCTCTTCTTCTGAGTTTCTGGGAGTTGCTCTCTCTATCGGGGAGCTTTCTAGGGGAGCAATGTGGTGCCTCTGGGGTGGTATATCCCCTCTACTTGGAATCGTGAAGTAGTTTCACTGGCCGCTGATGCAGACCAAAGTGCAGTGGGGAGAAAAGAAAAAATAGGGGAAATGGGGGGGTGGAGCGGGATCAGAAGAGAACAGCGGTTTGACCTCCCCTTGTGAGGACATCGGGTTAGCGGCTCAAATCCCCCATGAGGGGGAGAGCAGAGAAGGAAGACGCAGTGGGTGCTAGCGGGTCAGAGTGCCACGTCGCAATTAAGAGAGAGAGGGGATAGACATTTCTGCCCAGAGAGGGGAGCAGAAATAAAGAAAATCCCAAACCCACGACACCCCACCCACAAACAACCCCAGGAAGCGAGAAAATGAACCCGGTCTGCTCAATCCACTGGGAGAGTAGCGAAGGAAAACAAAGTTTGGGCCTGGCAAGTCAGAGTGCTGTTCAGGCAATTAAGAGAGGAGAGAATAGACCATTTCAACCTCAGAGGAGAGGAGGAAACGAAGTACCCAACAAACTAAAGCTAACCCGACCAGGTCGTGTCTACCAAAGAAAGTGTTGTCGGTCCCGAAAACAGCAAACTCCCAAAGAAGGGATCGGTTTCGGGTCTAGACTACCACACAATGGCGTTGGTCCTGGGGGGAGCAAAGAGAGTCCTGACTCCCCAAAAAGGGGTTCGGTCCCTCTAACAAAAGTTAATGCATCATGAAAGTGACAAAAGTGACACCTTCAACTTAACCCAGGGGTCAAGTGGCGGAGCCCTTTGAAAAAAAATCAAAAATGAGGTAACTGGGAGAAAAGATACTACACTTTGATCTTCACCAAAAGGCCAAGAAAAGGGTATGTATTTGCTCCCCCACCGAGCAAATTAAGCACAAGGCCGATTTTTAATGTGAGGAGTGAAGGGGAAATGGGGACCAACTCCCCGGTGAGTAGGGGAGATGGATAGTGACAATTGGTATGAAGGGTTGCCTCTACATTGACCAAGGTCTTATATGTGGGGTTGCCCCCAAATATGGTCTTAGCTTGCAGTATCTGCCGGAACAGATGGTATTTATTTGCTCCCCCACCGAGCAAATTAGGCACAAGGCCAATTTTTAATGTGAGGAGTGAAGGGAGGGGGAAGGGAAAAAGGGGACCAGCTCCCGAGAGGTGGGAAATGGGAGCTGGTTAAAGGTCAGGCATGTGGGGTTGCCCCCACATCTGGTCTTTGCTAGTCATAGCTAGTCATAGCTAGTCATAGCTTGCAGTATCTGCCGGAACAGATGGTATTTATTTGCTCCCCCACTGAGCAAATTAGGCACAAGGCCGTTTTTAATGTGAGGTAAAAACCAGCTCCCCTAAAAGGGGTCACTCTGGTTACCAAAAATAATAATTGTCCCAGTATAGAGGGTTTCCCCTCCATTGACTGGTACAAATTATCTTAAGTGCAGTATCTGCCGGAACAGATGGTATTTATTTGCTCCCCCACTGAGCAAATTAGGCACAAGGCCGTTTTTAATGTGAGGTAAAAACCAGCTCCCCAAAAAGGGGGCACTCTGGTTACCAAAAATAATAATTGTCCTAGTATAGAGGGTTTCCCCTCCATTGACTGGTACAAATTATCTTAAGTGCAGCATCTGCCGGAACAGATACTACACTTTGATCTTGGCCTCAACAAATTATCAACAGAACTTTGATCTTAACCAAAAAGCCAAGCACAAAAGTGTTACGGACAGACCGACCGACAGACGGACCGAATAGCGATTGAATTTGCAAACAGAAGCAGACTTGGACTTTTTCCATTAAAATATAATGGTTAGTGTTTAAAACAGTTTGTGAATTTTTTATACTGAATAAAATCTAAGTGTTTATTTTGAAATGTTCCTTAATTTTTTAAAGCATATCTCATTTTTATACAAAAATCTTATTTATCAGGGAAGAGTTAAACAAAAGGTCCATTTTAAATGTGGGGAAAATTCAACTCCTCAGAAACGACCACTCTGGATTAAGACAAAATAAAAATTGCCTTACTTTAGAATGATTTCTCCACTGATTAAGGACATAAAAAGCGCAAAGTGTAGTATCAACACATATATTACACTTTGCTCTTAGCCAAAAATCCAAATACGGATGTTGTCAAAAGCCATAACAGATCATGGTATTTCGTGTATCATTTCATAAAAATTTTGTTTCTTGATAATGGATAACTGATTTAACACGAACAGAACTTAATTAATATATATTTTGTTCTTATTGGAACCTATATATTATTATACTAAAGCTGACTTTATAAACGTTTGTTTCTCCAAGGCTTTTTCTTAACACAAAAAGATTTAGAGGGTTTGAGATTAAGTTATCCTTTAAAAAAAGAAAATATATATACATATATATGCTTTGTGATATATATATATATATATATATATATATATATATATATATATATATGCTTTGTGATCAGGTTCCAAAACCGATGTGCTATTTCCGTTTTTTGTATGACATTTTTGCCATATGTTCATCCTGTACGGAACCTGAGGGGTTGTTATGGCAATTAAACTTAGTTCATCTTGCATTGATGTTTACTATGAAGGATGAGGTATATGGCTCATTACCGTTCTTAGATCTTCTCATCGAAATATCTGGTATGAGTTTTATTACAAGCGCATATAGTAGACCTACTTTTACAGGTCAATATATTAGCTAAGTTCTGTTCTCCTTTAAAATCAGAAAAATAAATCTGATTAAAACTTTAGTGCATCGGACTTTATTGATCTTCTCTAGTACTAAACTAAATGTGGGACTCCAATACTTACATAACTTACACCCTAGACATCAAATTCAACATAAAAACCGTCAACTTTCTCGATGTAACTCTCAACCTCTCAAGCAACATATATAACCCTACACCAAAGACAATACTTACCCACTCTATATACACACCCACTATCAAACCACCCAAGACATATAATTAAACACATCCCCACATCTATCGAAAAAAGACTTAGCACCAACTCCTCCAAACTCGAAATTTTTAACAAACACAAACCCTTCTACGAAAATGCACTTAAGGAAAGTGGTCACCCAAACACTACCTTTAATTACATTAAACCTAATACCTCAAACAAGAGAAATAGAACTAAGAAAATAATTTGGTTCAACCCCCCCCCCTTCAATATAATGGTCAAAACAAAGCTTGGCACTAAATTATTCCAACTAATAAACGACCACTTCCTGCCCAGCCACGTACTACACAAAATCTTCAACAAAAACACAATTAAACTCAGCTACAGTTGCACGGACAACCTAGAACAAATAATCAAGAAACATAACAGAAAAATACTTAACAAAGATGAAAATACAAACAACACCAACAAGAACAAGTGCAACTGCACCAACAAATCGGAATGCTCACTTAATCAACAATGCCTACAAACAGAAGTAGTATATAAAGCCACAATCGCACCTAAAGAAAACCCAAACGACAAAAAATATTATAATGGCCTGGCCGGCACCTCATTTAAGGATAGATTCAGAGAACACAAATTCTCCTTTACAAACCCCAACCACCCTAACAAAGCCTCGCTAACTACCCACTATCTACATCTAACCCAAAATAACCTTACACGAACCATTAAATGGGAAATCCTTAGAAAATCTAGCACATGTAAATCCCTAAACTCCCCATGTCTCCTCTGCCTAAACGAGAAACTCCTTATCTCCGATTTTAAAGACAGAGACAAATTACTAAACAAAAAACAGGAAACCACCATAAACTGTAGGCATTACAAATCCCACCTCCTTAGCAACTATACACCTCTCTAAAACATCCCTTAGACAACACCACCTTAAATCCCCTAAATTATACATCCAATATAACCACTCACCACAACTACCATGACATACACTCAAGCAAACCTCCTAAACCAATTCCTCCCACACCCCACACCACCTTACCCCCTCCCTCTAAGAATCCCCCTAAATCCAACAAAATAACACATACCCCCAACCACCACCAACTCTAAACACCACATAACCTCATCCCACATAACCACCCAATAATCGGCATCAATTCCCCTCCCCCTAGCCAACCTCCTGCCCAACCCCAACACACCTTACATGCAACCTCCACGACGTAACACGGAAATTGTTTACATATAACTATGTGGATTTACACCTGCACAGGTAAGTACGCATGGAAATGTACAACTGACTGATGCCCTATGTGCATAGACGCATACCTTAGAGTATGACACCCCAATATAGCCTTCCGCCTAAACTGATCGATAATACCCTAAAAAACCAAGTACCCCAACTTAGAACAATAACTACAGCACTCAATCCCCATATAAACCACATCAACCTCCTCCTCAAAATCTATAAACATGGCTACCTAGGACCACTATCATGGGTACGTAGGCATTTATTAATGTGTATGTAAATATATGCGGATGAAACCTGTGCCCATATTTATGGCGTGTCACGCTATATATCTGTATGTATATGCGTGTGCACATATCGGTGCGTGAGTGAGTGTGGGTGTGTATCTTTATAGATATATATAACGAGAGCATATGTGTGTGCATATGTGTATGCGTGTATATCTGTGTACATGCATACGTGTGGGAACGTGCATCCGTGGGTATGTATATGTATGCGGAGGAGTACGCCGGCGCTCCCGTGTGCACCCACATCTAACCATAAAAAAAACGCACTAATGAAAATGAAAATATTATGCTTATATCTATGTATAATCATGTCTACATCAAACGAAAGTATTGCGCCTATGTACCCACAAATGAACTTAGATTTACATCTATGTAGACGAATGTGTCTATACCAATAACTGTCTGCATATCTGGGTGTGTATCTGTATGTATACACGCACGTGTACATCCACGTGTGCGTCCGTGTGTACATGGGGTACTGATGTATATGTGCACGTACCTATGTATACGTGTGTACATGTGAGAGTATATGTGCCCACTGCCTGCTGTCCACATACGTGTGTGAGAGCGTGCAGCTGTATATATGTCGATGTATGTGTTCACGAGTATTAGTATCTGTATGTGCGCATGTGCTTGCATGTATGCGTGGGGGTGCAAGTATGTCTGAATCAATATGCGCATGTAGGCCCGTGTATACGCCTCCTTGGGGGTATGGGTGTCGAAGTGTGTATGTATCTGTGTATGAGCGCATCCATGCTTACGCACACGTACTCAATTTAGCACCTTAAGGAAAATTTGACGTCAGCAGGAGTGGCGCGGTTGTCTATGCATGCATATGTGCATATATCTGCACGCCAGGGCAGAGATGTATGTGTACATGTGAACGTTTCTTTAAGTATATATGTGTGTACGTGCGCATGTGTGTGCTTGCGTGCGTGGCCGCTAGCTAACCCTCTCCAAGCAATTAACAACAAATAAAAACCAAATAAATAAACCGAATCATAGCCCCCCCCCGCCTCCGAACCTAAGAGAACACCCAACAGGTCAAGACATACTTATCAAGAAATCATCTCACCAACGAGCCGCCAAAAACTTAAACATTAAGACACGAATTTTAAAGCAACCCCCCTCCTCCTACCCCCACATATTCCCCTCCCCCCTCCAAGTATCCCTATACCCTCAGCCACACCAGAAATGAACTTCCCAGACCCTCCCCCACAACCACCTAAGGTACATAAACTCCAAAACATAAACATTACCGACATACCAAGCACCCTCTCCCACCTTTCCCCCTTTTCCCTTCCTCTTTTTTCTGCTCTTCTCGCACCCCTCCCCTGCCATCATTCACTCTTTCATCCCATCATAACGAACATTTCTGTAAAAGTCTGAGGAAGCTACAGACGGCCAAAAATCGGTCGGGTTACTGAAACAATAATGTAACTTAACAGAAAGATATGTTAATAAAAAATAAAACGCATATATATATATATATATATATATATATATATATATATATATATATATATAACTATTTCATTTATTCACATAAATTTACTATACGAAAGTATAGATTTATGCGTAAACTTTAAGTATTTACTTCAAAAGTGCTCAATACGCAGGTAGAGCTAGTTAGTAATTTATAAAATATATATGGCGATTAAGCTACACTGAATATTCTGCATTTCATCCAACTATAGGATTCGTCAGGCTTATGCGCGAATGTCTGCATGTGGTAGCTTGTCTTATTATTTTCCATTCGACTACTGGCGAATGTCCGTTTTCTTTGACATTTAGACGACCCATGTAAATTACGCCTACATGAAAAATTTTCTATCCTGTACTTTAAAGAATCTCAAAATCTATTAAACTGTAGGCGGAAATAGCAAACAACTGTGTTCACAAAATAAAACTTACTCTAGGATAGCGATACAAAATAGCTTTAAAACTAACAATAACAATAGAAAACAAACAAATAAATAAATTAAATAAACATGAATATACATAAACGATCACACGCATATATATATATGTGTATATATATGTGCATTATTGTGTACACATAGGTATATTTATATGTATATAAAAAAAAATAAAAAAATAAAAGAAGTAGAACGGCCACCTAAAACCACTAACCTAGCTCTAAAACAGATACTTTGTTTGATAAAATGCATGCCCATTGGCTGGTAGGAAGGGGAGCGGTGGATACTAGAAAGCTGATTGGCCAACTAGTAATCCTCAACATGTATAAAAACAAGAAGCAACGACAGAATTCACGCATAAGCCTGACGAATCCTATAGTTGGATGAAACGCAGAATATTCAGTGTAGCTTAATCGCCATATATATTTTATAAATTACTATATATATATATATATATATATATATATATATATATATATATATATATAAGAGTAGGTAGTAGTTTGCTTGAAGCATTGTTGGTAAAGAAATATATATATACTTTTTAAGCCAAAAACAATGCGGAGGAAGACCGGAAAAGATAAAGTAAAAAGAAAAACAAACAGATGTAGACGAGTATGGTTGAATAGAGGAGTGTCTAACCTTTATTTGACTATCATTCTTCACTTCAATGTATAATTATTTATTGCCAAGTTACTGGTATGTCCGGTGTATGTAAAGTCCGTGGGTGGTGTGGAACTTTGATTAATTTCGAGAGAAACGTACCTCTCTTTTTCAAAATAGAAGGCAAAAGTGGATTCAAGATGGCGAAGAGATAGCTTCGAATTTGAGAGTATCAAAACCAAAGCAAAATATGATGAAAGTAAAAATAAAATAGATAAACCCCATAATTTATTATACCATACCTGTTCACACTTAAACACTTATCACAATATTCTGTGGATCTATATTAAAAAACCTTGTTAAACATTGTGACATATTTCCATTCTGTGGAGGTCAGGCGCGAACGAACACACCATAATTTTATTATACCATATTTTTTTCAAACTGAAACATAATTATCAAAGTATACTTACGCAGATAGACATGAAAAGTCTTTATTAAACTTCTTTTTTTTTTACATAGGCATCACCACTTATCAAGGCCGATAGGCCACTCAAGGATAAGGGTTAAAGAGTGCAGAGTAGTCAAACGAAAAATATAGTAATCGATAGTAATGGAAGTTCGGTAAATTTGTTAACTTAAATGGGACGGCTTATCAGAAACTTGTTCACGTTGGACTTGAAGACAACCATATTATAGACAGCTGGAAAGCAGGAAAACGGAAGACAATTCCACAGGCGTGCAGTTCTAAGAAAGAAGCTTTGATCATGGAATCTATGTTTAGGTTTAAGCACAGATAAAGAGTGGGGAAAATTATTGATAATGTTTTCAGCTAGTCTAGTGTTCCTCGTGAAAGTTTGGCGAGGGGGGAACCATAGATTGAAGCTCAGTCGAACACTTTCCATGAAAATAACGATAAAGCAGAGACAAACTCGCAACATCTCTTCTGTGAGATAGAGGTTGCAGCGAAGAGAAAAGGACATCTCTCACCAGGCCACGAAGTCTATTTTGAACCCTATCAAGACAGGACAAGTCTTTTCTAGCAGCTCCTGCCCATATGTGGCAACAATATTCAATCCTTGGACGTATCTGGCTCTTATATAGATAGAGAATTGCATCAGCAGTGAGATATCTACTTTGTGCCTATTTCGATTCTATGGAGGCCAGGCACGAACGCAGACCCCACAATTTTATTATATCATCCCTATTTAAGTTAAAACATACTTATCAAAGTATTCTTATATACATCTATATCAAAAACACTTGTAAACATTGTTTTTTTTTTTAATTTTTAAATTTTTTATTTCCATACTTTGTGGACCAGGCGCGAACGCAGATTTTAATGAACCATAATTTTAATGAACCATAATTTTAATGAACCACCGTTCTGTCAGATCAAACATACCCATTCCTGTGTCTCGATACATCTTCTATATGTAATCAGTTTTTTAAAATAGTCATCCATATAGGAGCCTATTCGTGACCAGACACGCACACAGGCACATATACACACAGACATTCATTTATATATATATATATATATATATATATATATATATATATATATATATATATATATATATATATATATATATATATATATATAACGGTTGTATCGATTTGTTTCCTAGTTGTATCGATTGGTTTCCATTGAAACTCGCATGATTATTAAAAACTGCTCAATGCAGGACAGAGCTGGTATATAGTCTTTTTATTATACAAACATTATTGTGCAAACATTATTCTTTTTATTATACAAACATTATTGTGCAAACATTATTCTTTTTATCATAGAAACATTATTGTGCAAACATTATTCTTTTTATTATACAAACATTATTGTGCAAACATGTTTCAGTGGAATTCTAATCCAGGGCGGATTTGAAGCGGGTGTCAAGATTAGGTTTTTATAAAATATTTGGGTGCGGTCTACATTCTTAAGAAAATAAGAGTGTATACTTGTGAATGTGAACGGTAAGGTTTTTTGGAAGTGTGGTGAGAAGAAGGGGTATGGGTGAGGGGAGTTCCGTTTCCCGTGTTTAAGCTGTCATTAATTGGGAGGTGTTTGGTGATTCTTTTAGCGCATTGGCTATTTATTGCTTTTAATTTAAAAATTTCTCATATCTTAGGTTGTTTTTATGGTTGTATATCTTTTACTGGTGGCGACCAGTGGCGGCTCGTGCCTGGCGCTGTGAAACTGCAGCACCCCCAAGTCATTTCTACTCAATATTATCGATACACATTAAAAAGAATACGTTTTTTTTCTTTCTATGTGATAATATATATATATATATGAACAAATGATTAATAAAACATGTTAAAAAATCATCTTGAAAAAGAGTTAAAAACATATTTAATTTTAAAAAGGAAGCACAAGATAAGTGGATAGTCCTTAATCCGGGGAGTTTCGAAGAAATACTCTCTTTCTTTCTCATCAGAGGGCAGGAATTAGCAAAATGCGGGATCGGATTTTGCATGTAAAAGTATTTAATGAAACCACAAGTAAGTCACAGATCTTACTTGGTTAAAAAAAGGGTGAGGTAAAAGAAAAAATGATAAAAAGATTTCGCATGAATGGATAGTCCGATGAAGGGTAAAAAATCCAAGAATGGTAAAATCCTAACACGGTCGAATTAAAAACTTCCAATCCAACAGGTAAGTTCCAAATGGTCCAAAATGATCCAAAAGGCAGAATTCCTTGGAAAAAAATCACAAATGGAATGAGTTCAAGATCATTAAAAGAAAAGTTCAAATGTGCACAGAAAAAGCAATGGAGAGAATATTTGAAACACGCCTGCCAAGGCCGGAAGAATCAAATAAATTAAGGTTTGAAAAAAAACAAAAAAAAAAACGGAAAAACGGTGAAAGTTTAAATTTGAAAAGCAAGGTCAAAATGACCCAGGCAAAAAGCGCGAAAGTTAGCGTCAATAATTAGGTCAACTTAAATACGCACGTGAAAGTCCCAGAATGAAATTAAGAAACACGAGTAAGAGAAACAGGTAAATGGCTATGTTTATGAAATGGGGCGTCTATTATATTAAGAAGAGTAAAAAGAGTGAATAAGTAAATAAAAAAATAAAACAATAAAAAAATAAAAAAGTAAAAAATAAATAAAAATGAAAATAAATAAATTAAAAATTGAAAATTAAAAAGTAAAAAAAAATTAAAAACCCTATACATACATATATATATATATACACACACACACACACACATATATATATATATATATATATATATATATATACATACAGACACACAAATGCACACATACATATACATACATACACACACGCATATACATATATATCCATATATGCATACATATACAATAATCATTTTTTCTTTTACCTCCTATTCCCCTTACCTCACCCTTTTTTTAACCAAGTAAGATCTGTGACTTACTTGTGGTTTCATTAAATACTTTTACATGCAAAATCCGATCCCGCATTTTGCTAAATCCTGCCCTCTGATGAGAAGGAGAGTATTTCTTCGAAACTCCGCGGATTAAGCACTATCCACTTATCTTGTGCTTCCTTTTTAACTCTTTTTCAAGATGTTTTTTAACATGTTTTATTAATCATTTGTTCATATTATAAGCTCTGTTTCCTTTTCGGTTTTATTGAGCTTTTACATCTGGTTGAGATTACTTTACATGTAAATATTAACTCTTTAATATTTATAATATATTTTAAGTTTACCATTTTGATTACCTTGGTAAACTTATTGTAATTTTATATATATATATATATATATATATATATATAATTCTGAAGCTAAATGTCGATAACTGTCCCCATAAGCATAAAAGTAAAACTGTAAAACTTTGCTTGGAGCTGCGAAATTCAGGTACACATACTTAGTGAAGTTCGTTTGTATGCATGCCCGCTTTAGACGGCCGATAAAAGGCAATTTGGAGCTGTCGTTTTCGCAGTTCCAAACGTTTCTGAAATGCAGTGTTTGCGTGTTTTCGCTTATATATATATATATATATATATATATATATATATATATATATATATATATATATATATATATATATATATATATATTTTAAAAGGCGTGTTTACAAAAGTTTTGTTTTTATTATTATTAAAAAGTGTAACGTGTTCTTGTAAATAAAATCTCCACCTTAAAAAAATTCTCACACTTTTAAATGCGATTCAAGCAGACAAAAATATACAATATACCAAACTTTTTTTTTTTTTTTAATTAAAAGTGTTCGGGCTTTTAGCCGTAAAGCTACCAACGCGACTAATGCTATTTTTCACCTATATGGCTTATTTTGTTTGTGTTTTTAAGTAGTTTGAAATCTATTTATTTTGTAGTAGTTAAAACCTTACAGAATAAAAAATATTTACATTTTTTTCTATAGAAAAGCGAAGAAAATTTTATTTTTAACTCCCATGAAGACAATGTGTTGCATGAGGAACTAATCTCAGGTTACACCGCTAGAGTAACGTCCTTGGCGGTGACAGACTTGTATTGTAGAGAATGGCGCGAGAATAAAATAAGATGCCAGTAAACCAAGTGCACGCGTTGTGTTGTTTTCATTAATGGGAATTCGCAATAATGAAACATGTTGGCAGCGATTGGATGAACAGAGTTCCAAGGAAGAATACAAAATGGAAAATGTATTGTACGAAAAATAAACGAAGGTAAGTAATGTTTGATTTATTGTGTTACATTGCACACACACACACATACACACAAAAGGTTGTTTTGCTTTATCTGGTTATTGTGATCTATTTGCGTTTAAATAATATGAAAAAAGAAGTTTAAACCAATTTAATCGGCCGTAAAACACAAGATTGTATTGAAAAAAAAGTGTCCGAACTTAACATGGAAGAGATAAATGGACCAGTGGCGGGGATACGACCCCCACAACCCCTGTGTATGGAAAATAATCTGTCAGCGAACTGGAAGCTGTTTAAATTAAGATGGAATAACTATGCTATCATCACATATCTAGCGAGACAGCCAGTACCATACCAAACGGCGATGTTGCTGCATACACTTGGAGACGAAGCGTTAAAAGTATATTATGGGTTTCAATTTCTGACTCCGGAAGAAGAGATAACACCCAATGAAATTCTCCAAGCGTTCGATAAGTATGCCATTGGAGAAATTAATGAGACATACGAACGATATATCTTCCACACAAGAAAACAGGGAGGAGGTGAAACACTGAAACAGTTGAAGCATTTATCACGGCACTTCGTACGTTGATAAAGACATGCACTTTCTGTGAGAATTGCGTCTCTTCCATACTACGAGACCAGATAATTCTTGGAGTATTATAACCCCCACACCCAAGCGGAACTGCTTAAAATGAGACAGTTGAACTCAGAGAGATGCATAGACATATGCAAACTTGTAGCAGACACAAATAGACCCCTTTTCTTCTCGCGCATTCGCTTCCTCTGAGTGAGTGATGCGGCGTTAAACTGTCCAATCTGAGGACTTGCACACGAATACAAATTAACCCCTAGGGACCAGACAGCTTCCGGTCCCAAAAAGAAAACTCTCTCTTACGCTACCAGCCTTCGTCGGTGCTAGACGTCTGTTCGTGTCGCTGCCCCTACTAAAGGTATTGACGACAGCCACTGGCTGTAACTACCTCGTAAGGCAGTGGAGACCCGACTCTACTTTCTTCCTTCCTTTCTTTCTGAAGTACGCTTTGCGAATAAACCTTTCCCTTGTTAAGTTGAAGAAGTTGTTTGTCATTGTTCATAGAATTGTGTTATTTTATTTTATCAGGGAAATCCCCTAAAATGGTGACTCCGTCGTGATAACACATTTCCGAACAGACACTTCTTTCGCGTTTTAACAGGGCAAGGCGCGCATTTTAAAAACCAGCACATGGTTTCCGACCACCCACATAAACAGACAACGGATTCGGGAGAGCACGTTTAAAACTTAAAAAAAAAAAACAACAACAAAAAAAAAAAAAGATGTTATTTCCCTCTCTTCCTTATTGTTTTTTTTCCGTTATATATATATAATATATATATATATGTATATATATTATAAACTAAGGAGCGTACACAAAAAAAAAAAAAAAAAAAAAAAAAAAACATATCATCCTCGTCAAACACGGTAAACGAAAACTAAAGCCGAAACATTTTCAAAGACACGTGTCACACAAAAAAGCTGAAAATATTTTAACGGAAACGCATTTCATTTCAAATACATCCCACATTTTCACGGATAATGATAAAACGTTTCAACCGGATACGTTTCCTTGAAACAAAACAAAGAAAAAACACCTTTTTCTTTCACATAAAAAAAAACGCCAACCTACAAAAAGAGGTGACACTTTCTTGGTGTTCGAAAAATTCTTATACCAAGTTTGAACTGATTCTAATGCTATCTTTTTTCTACTTTGAACATTTCTGCCGTTTTAACGCGTACCGCGCATAAGAAAAAACTCAACACAAAAATAAGAAAAAGAAAAAAAAGAACTTTCACGAAATTTTTCCACATTAGCACTCTTCGGCCAAAATGTAAGTACTTAAAGAGTTCATTTATCTTCAGGTTCACACACATTTACAAAAAAAAAAAAAAAAAAAAAAAAACATATTGTCCACATTTTTTTTTTCACGGCTCTTCCTTATATAGTTTTTTTTTTTTTTAACTTTATTTCATGGTAATATTGTTTCTTTCTTCTCCTCCCCCGTTAGCCTGTTAAATTTTTTTTTTTTGTATTGTCTCTGTTTAAAGATTTTCTCCATATTTCTCCTTTCTTCTCCACGTGGTCCATATTCGGCGTCCTTTCAGATTTCGGATACATTATATATATATTTTTTTAAAAATATTTTGTATCTACTTTCGGTAGTGACGATGACAACGTTGCCTGCCTTCGCCGGTGACGTTCGGGTTTGGTTTGCTCAACTCGAGTCTTATTTTGCGGCGAACAACGTGTCAGAGCAAACGAAGCTGCACATTTTATTCAGTGCCTTCCCCGCGTCATTGACTCCTGCGGTCAAGGACTTAATAACGGACACCCTGTTAAACTCCACTTATGATAGCATTAAACAGGAGGGGCTACTACGGACGTCCGTGTCGGCGGAAAAGCGTTTTCAAACGCTGGTCCATGATGAGCACTTAGGTGACCGCAGGCCGACGGAACTACTCCGTAGAATGAGGGAACTGGCAGAGGACGTCCCTCCTGACAGTGCCTTAATTAAGCAGCTCTTTTTCTCAAGGCTGCCGGCGCAGGTAAAGGCCATACTTGCGCCAATGTTAGAAAGACACACCGTCGATGTAGTAGCAGCATTAGCGGACAGGGTCATGGACTTTGTAAGGGGGCCTACCACCGAGGCGATTCCACAACAGCCTGCTGAGGTACCCGCGGGCACCGCAAATTTAAGACAGGGTGCTACATCGGTGGCTATACTAATGGCCATCGAACGCCTCACTAGAGAGGTGAGCAAGCTCAATATGGGCAGGTCACACTCACCCAGACGCCGCTACAAAAGCCGCTCATCTTCCCCGCACCACCGTCGCCATGCAAACATGCCGGGACTATGTTTTTATCATAGTCGCTATGGCGCTGAAGCACGGAACTGTAAAATGCCCTGCACTTTTAACAACCAGGGAAACTAAATTGTGGAAAGACGAGCACGGCAAACTTTCCACAAAATGCAAATAACCGTGCCTATTTCGTCACTGACGTAAAATCTCAAGCACGTTGCTTGGTAGACACTGGCGCTGCTTGTAGCATATGGCCACTTAGGCTACTTAAAGAAAGGCCACCAGTGTCATTGATAACACTGCAAGCGGTGAACCATTCGCCTATCCCCACGTACGGTCAAATTTCACGTTCTCTTGACTTGAATTTACGGAGAGACTTTACGTGGGTTTTCACCATAGCAGATCTACCGTACCCCATACTAGGCGCGGATTTCTTGCATAATTTTAATTTAATGATCGACATGCGCAGACGCTGGCTGATAGACGCTAGCACGGAACTTTCCGTCCCTGGCTCATTATCTAATGCCCCATCTATCAGCCCGGTATTTTTCATTGCCGCTGCGAATGACCCATACTACAAGGTGCTACACTCCTACCCGGAGTTAACCAATTTAAATTTTGTGGTGAGCAAACCCACACACACCACAAAACATCACATTGAGACCACAGGTGCTCCTGTGTTCTCACGCTCTCGTCGCCTTCCTGTGGATAAACTTAAATCCGCGAAAGCAGAATTTAATCATATGCTACAGTTGGGAATTATACGCCCCTCGTCCAGTCCTTGGGCTTCCCCTCTGCATATGGTCCCAAAACGAGACGGAGATTGGCGTCCGACTGGGGACTATAGACGACTCAATGCCATGACGGTACCTGATCGTTACCCAATCCCGCATATTCAGGACTTTGCTTCCTCTCTGCATGGTTGTAAGACCTTCTCTAAGCTAGATCTGGTTAAGGTTTACCATCAGATCCCGGTGAATCCGGCCGACATACCCAAAACTGCGGTTACAACTCCATTTGGAGCGTTTGAATTTCTTACTATGCCTTTTGGCCTACATAACGCTGCCAGTACTTTTCAGCGCTTTATGGATGAAGTAGTGCGTGATTTAGATTTCGTCTATAACTATATAGATGACATTCTCGTGGCTAATGCCTCACCTGAGGAACACGTCACTCACCTCCGCCTACTTTTTGAACGGTTTCAGCAATACCAAGTGAGGATTAACCCTGGTAAATGCGTTTTCGGTGTTACATCACTAGTTTTCCTGGGCCACATTATCAGCCCAGACGGTATATCTCCGTTGCCGGAAAAGGTGAAGGCTCTACAAGACCTTCAACCGCCCACTTCACTTCGCCAACTTAGGCACTTCCTTGGTCTGTTGAATTACTACAGACGCTTTATCCCGCACTGTGCGGATCTCTTAGCTCCTCTTTCCGACCTGTTACGTAACAGGAAGAAGAAAAACGAGCAGATCTTACTTAATGAGATCCAACTTAGAGCATTTGCTGAAGGGAAAAATAAACTAGCAACGACATCTTTGCTGGCACATCCTGTACCCGATACCCAGTTTTCACTGGTCGTTGATGCATCGGGCACAGCTGTAGGTGCAGTGCTGCAACAGCAGCACCAACAACAGTTACAACCTCTTGCATACTTTTCGTGACAGCTGAAACCGGCCAAACAACATTACAGCACGTTTGGCCGCAAACTACTGGCAATGTACCTCGCAGTGAAACACTTCCAACATTCACTCGAGGGCCGACAATTTGTGATCTACACCGATCACCGTCCGCTTACATACGCACTGCGTGCTAAGCCAGACAAATATTCTCCCCGCGAAACACGTCATTTGGACTTTGTTTCGCAGTTTACTAGTGATATCTGGCATATCGCGGGTGAGCAGAACGCAGCAGCAGACGCATTGTCTTGCCTGCCCATCAATTCTCTGTCCTCACCATCGGATATCAATTTGCAACAGATGGCCTTAGACCAGCCAAGTCTGGACACGTTGGATCCATCGTCACCTGAATTCGCGACTTGCAAATTCGCATATCTGCCTGTGCCTACTTCTGACACGCAGATCATCTGTGACACCTCAACGGATTCACCTCGACCATTCGTTCCAACGACCCACCGTAGAGTGGTTTTCGACACTCTACACAACCTGGCACACCCCGGACGCAAAGCCACAGTAAAGCTGATTACAGCTAGATTTTTCTGGCCAAATATGAGGCGTGACATCACTGCTTGGTCACGTTCCTGTGTATCCTGCCAAAAGTCAAAGGTGCACGAGCATATCCGCGCACCCCTTGGAACATTCAGCACCCCAGACGCTCGGTTTAGCCATGTTCACATTGACTTGGTTGGACCATGGCCGGTCAGTCAGGGATTCACTTATCTCCTGACCTGCATAGACTGTTTCACACAGTGGCCAGAAGCCATCCCACTTAGTGACATTTCGGCTGAATCTGTAGCGCGAGCCCTTATATCAGGCTGGATATCGCACTACGGAGTTCCCACTACAATCACCACTGATCGTGGTGCACAATTCGAATCCCACCTATTCCGGGAACTGTCCAAGATCCTCGGGATCACTCGCATTCGGACAACAAGCTATCACTCTGCTTCGAATGGGATGATAGAACGCTTCCATCGCCAATTGAAAGTTGCATTACACGCTTACCCCGATCAACAGCGATGGAGCGAGTACATACCGGTCATCCTTCTTGGCTGTCGGGCATCAATCAAGGATGACCTGGGATATTCCGCAGCCGAACTGGTCTATGGAGCATCTCTATCGTTGCCAGGTCAGATGCTGACCCCGATAGAGGATATATCAACTGACACAGCTTTGTATGTCAACAGACTACGAGCTTATCTCAGTAAGCTACCGCCGATGCACCCTAGGGAACAGACCATTAAATCTTTGGTTCCGAAGGACATAGCGACATGGACTCACGTGTTCCTTAGAAAGTAAAAGCCCCCCTAACTCCACCTTACACTGGCCCTTATCGCGTGCTTTTACGCACTGATAAAACTTTTATCCTAGACATTAGTGGTAAAAAAGAGACAGTATCGGTAGATAGGGTAAAAAGAGCCTTTCTGGACACATTAACACCTGAGCCACACATTCCTCCAACATACACACAGCATAATCATACACCTGAGGTAAATGTTCCACGTGAGAACAATTATGTGACCACTACACGTAGTGGTCGACGGGTACATTGTACGGGTAGAGACTTTGAAAAGCATTGTATTTCTGTTGAAAAAGAACATTTTTTCTTCTCTCCTTTTTAGAACAGAACGTTTTGTGCAAATATTCCAACTTTTCACAGAAAAGTAAGAACATTTTTTTTCTGCAAGAAAATAACCTAAAGAAACGGACATTTCTTATTGTATTTTTGTTTCTGCTATTTGTTATGCTACCTTTCTCTCTGTCGGCTTTCAGCCTAAGCAGGGGGTTATGTAGCAGACACAAATAGACCCCTTTTCTTCTCGCGCATTCGCTTCCTCTGAATGAGTGATGCGGCATTAAACTGTCCAATCTGAGGACTTGCACACGAATACAAATTAACTCCTAGGGACCAGACTGCTTCCGGTCCCAAAAAGAAAACTCTCTCTTACACTACCAGCCTTCGTCGGTGCTAGACGTCTGTTCGTGTCGCTGCCCCTACTAAAGGTATTGACGACAGCCACTGGCTGTAACTACCTCGTAAGGCAGTGGAGACCCGACTCTACTTTCTTCCTTCCTTTCTTTCTGAAGTACGCTTTGCGAATAAACCTTTCCCTTGTTAAGTTGAAGAAGTTGTTTGTCATTGTTCATAGAATTGTGTTATTTTATTTTATCAGGGAAATTCCCTAAAAACTATCGGAAAATGCAACGCTACAGTCTAGAATTCTGAGACCTGAGGCAGTTAACAGAGTGGACTTGAAATCTAAGGGAAGGCCAACAACCACAGAAAGTAACAGAGGGTGTAGGGCGTGTGCATTGCGACATGAACCCGGAAAAGAGTTTTGTCCAGCTTTTGGGAAGACGTGTTTCAAATGCAATGGAAAGCACCACTTTGCAAAAAGATGCAAATCAAGAAAAAAGAATATTCGGTTTGTTGGGAAACAAGATGATAGCAATAGCAGGAGTGATGGTTCAGACTATGGACACGTGGACGGTGTGACCATGAAAGGAGGAATCAATTCCATCAGACCTGAAGTGATAAAGGCAGAAATGATGGTCAAAGGAAAACCAGTTGTTTTCCAGCTAGATAGTGGAGCCTCAGTGAACATCCTGAACAAGAAACATGTGGGGGGAAAAACACTTGAGCAGTCCAATAAGACCCTTGTCATGTGGAAATGAAACCGTTAGAACATCGGGTAAAAATGATAAACCCAAAAACCGAACTCAAGTATGCAGTGAAGTTTGTTACTTGGAGCGAATGCCATCCAGCAAATGGCACTCATTAGTGTGAACAATGACAAATTTAAGAGGGTTGCAAACATAAAAAGGAGTTGCGACAAGCTAAACTCCAGTTCTTCGGAATAACATGCTCATCAAGGCATGCAGATACCAGGGCTTGGCCATCTTGGCAAGTGCCCAAATCTAAACAGTTTCCCTGACTATCAGCGGACTGCTTAAAAAACCCTAACTGTTTCCCTTTAATAATAGGCACAATGCCTCTAACTGATTCCCACTTAAACTCCTTCATGAATTGAATAAAATTCCAGGGATCCATGCTCAACAAATTATGGACCAAGCTGGAGTACTCAAAAATTTCTAACAAATTTAAATTCTTCCTAGTTACATTTACAGCAAGCTGCAATCTAGGCAGATTAAATTTAATTGCCGCGCAATTTTCTAACTGCAGCCGGACCCTCACTAAGCCAAATTCGCCAGTACTAAGAGAGTTGGTCTCAGCAACCGGGCATTCTGGTTCCATCTGGAAACCTTGACCAGCATTATCGTCGGTGTATCAAAGAGCACCGGGATACTAATAGACTCACCTAGCTTACCACTAGCTAAACTACGCATGGCTTCTCTAACACTATTCTGGAAAGCATCTACCCGAGAAGCATCTGCGTCTAGAAATTCCATATCCACAGTCTCAGGAGAAAAACAAGCATAGACTTGCTCAGTCAAGTCAAGAAACGTATCTAAGCCTTCTCTAATCTCAGTCATATTTTGTCGAAAGATAACTTTAGGACAATTTTTGTCTGAACACATAAAGCTGAGATTGAGAATAATAGCATCCATAGCAAATAACCTTTCCTCTACCAATGTACAGTAAGAAGAATTTGAAGATATGCTGAGGCTTTTAAAAATATGAAATAAGTATAAACTAAGCCGAATAACTATCACATAGAATTCTACCTAAATTTTAAAGTAAATTTCTCTTATAGAAAGTTAAAACAAATCCGCATTAAACTGAGATTTGCGTTAGTAATAATTTTAAACTCTAAAATTTTATAAATAAACTTATCAATTATTCCCCTAAAGTGTAAGTGGACACGAAGTCGGGCTTAACAAAGGAGAAAATCCAATTCCAAGGATGCACTTTGGATTGGGACCAATTGAATAACTTCCGAAGGAATTTATCCTTCAAGACTGAGGACAAAAATAAATTTCTTATATTAACTGCAAAAGTGCAGTAGAATTTTCCTAATTTTTTTTTTCTAAAATAAAAACTATTAATTTTTCCTTCTCTGACTGAGGACAGAAGGATTTTGTTTTTTACACAAGAAAAAAAATTCAGCATAAATATTTTTTTTCTTTTTTTTAACTACGGACAGAACCAATGTTAGGTAAAAATAAAGTCAGAAGAAAACCACAACTTAAATTTAATGATTAACGCTAAGTCCCGGGGCAAATTCCCACATTGTAGACTTACAATAATTAAATGCACCCAACTGCCAACTATTGGCGAAAACAAAGAAAGGAAATATTTCTTTTAAAACTTTCTTCTTAAAACCTGAGGCGCTAAATGAATTAACAAAGAAGATTGGTTGGTTGATTGTTTTTGTTTTACGGCATATCAACCCTTTTCGGGTTATTTAATGCCGAATCCAAAGATTTTGAAGAAAATTTTTTTAATAGAATATATTTGTTGTTTTCACGTCGGTTTCTATTTAACCCATAGTTGGGACCCTAACAGGTACTACCACTCCGGGTCAGAGTGGACCTGGGGGCAATGGTAATTAAAGGGTGGGGTACTGGTCGCGATAAGAGTTCCCTGCCGAACACCCTAAAAAAACAATGACTTCTCCCCACGCATGCGCAAAGGACATGTTTTAGTTGCCATAGTAACTAAACGATCATGAATTTTTATCGACTTTGTTTTACTGCTTATGAATATTGAAATAAAAGACATTACTACACATTTATTAATAATATCTCACTTTTAACGACTTTTTTTTTTACTGTTTTACTGTTTGTGTCACTTTTATCGACCTTTTCTTTTCTTTTTTAAATAGCATTTTCTTTTTTAAATGTGTTTTTAGTTTTGTGTGTTGAATGAAACTTTTTTTTTTCATTACAATAGTTATCGACCCCAGTTAGCTAATTCCGTAAAATGAGCTTCTACATTTTTAGGCGAATTTGCACCCTCCCCATGTTAAGAATGGCTTTTTAAATAATTTCTTTTTAAATGACGACGTTTTTACTGTTTATGAATATTAAAAGAAAAATAATTACTAAACATTTATTAATAAAAAAATGGGTGCTAGTGCACTTATGATCCGCGCTATATTTTAAATAGTATTTCTAAGCTTAATTAAAGTTTAATGTTTTTTTATTCAATTGTAAGGTTAAAGTAGAGAATAGGTACATGTTAAGAATGGCTTTTTAAATAACGTTATTTCAGCACGGATCATTAAGTGCACTAGTACCATAAAATGGTGATAGAATAATAAATTTACATACGTTTGTTTATTTAATCAATGTTATTTTCGCACCATTCAAAATTTATAAATTATAAAATTAAAATAAACTAAAAAGAAAAGTAACTAAACAATTTTTTGATAATCTTTTTTAACTACAATATTTATTTACAAACAAAATTGGAGAAAAAAAATTTATGGGTCGGAATATTTGTTTCATCATTGTTGTAATGAAAAGAAAAAGTGGTAATCGTGAAGAAAGAGAGAGCCTGTTTCCTCCGTTCGACTATAGGTGGCGTTACTGTCTGTCCACCCAGTTACGGAAGTACAAAATGTATATAATGCCACCCTTGAAATAAAAATAAATGTTTTTGTTATATTTTAATTTTAAACATGTTTCTTTTTTTTTTTTTGTGAAAACATATTTAAGTTTTATTTTTCCAAACATTTACGTTTTGATGCTTGTTTATTTTTAAACATTTACGTTTTTTTTTTTTGCAAGCATAAACTAAATGTTTTTGCTATATTTTTCTTTTAAACATATTTATGGGTACAACCGTTTTTCCGCGAGTATTTTTTACGCTCTTATGATAATAATAAAAAAAATCAACGTTTTTTCTTTTATCTTTTTTATGGACCCCCCCCCTTTTTTCTTAATTTTTCTGCACTTATTTTACCTTTTCCGCAAGTATTTATATATATATATATATATATATATATATATATATATATATATATATATATATATATCTGAAAAAGGATATTGTAAAACCTGAATCTTACTTGAAACTACTATTAAAAAATAGCGCGGTACCAATAAGTGCATAAGCAAACTTTTCAAAAAGAAAAATATTTCAAAAATATTTAGTTTATGCTTGCAAACCCCCCCCCCCCAAAAAAAAAAAACCGTAAATGTTTTAAAATAAACAAGCAACAACATGTAAATGTTTGGAAAAATAAAACTTAAATATGCTGCAAAAACAAACAAAAAAAAACGTAAATATGTTTGAAAAAACAAAAAACAAAACTTAAATATGTTTGCACCCCCCCCCCAAAAAAAAACATGTTTAAAATTAAAATATAACAAAAACATTTATTTTTATTTCAAGGGTGGCATTATATACATTTTGTGCTTCCGTAACTGGGTGGACAGACAGTAACGCCACCTATAGTCAAACGGAGGAAACAGGCTCTCTCTTTCTTCACGATTACCGAAAAAGTTTCATTCAACACACAAAACTAAAAACGCATAGTAATGATAAATGATTTATTTTATTCATTAAATGAAAAAAGTTAAAAATTAAAAAAAAAAATAGTTGTTTATATGCGCATGTAAAAATGTTTGTACAAGTGGGAAATTATTTTAATATTCATTTTAAGAAAATGCTATTAAAAACGAAAAAGTCGATAAAAGTGAGACATAAACAGTAAAACGTAGTCATTTAAAAAGAAAATGCTATTAAAAAAAAAGAAAAAGTCGATAAAAGTGAATGGTGCGAAAATAACATTGATTAAACGTAAGTAAATTTATTATTCTATCACCATTTTGTGGTACTAGTGCACTTATTGATCCGTGCTGAAACAACGTTATTTAAAAAGCCATTCTTAACATGGGGAGGGTGCAAATTTGCCTAAAAAAGTAGAATCTCATTTTACGGAATTAGCTAACTGGGGTCGATAACTATTGTTGTAATGAAAAAAAAAAGTTTCATTCAACACACAAAACTAAAAACACATTTAAAAAAGAAAATGCTATTTAAAAAAGAAAAGAAAAAGTCGATAAAAGTGACACAAACAGTAAAACAGTAAAAAAAAAGTCGATAAAAGTGATTAAAAGTGAGATATTATTAATAAATGTGTAGTAATGTCTTTTATTTCAATATTCATAAGCAATAAAACAAAGTCGATAAAAATTCATGATCGTTTAGTTACTATGGCAACTAAAACATGTCCTTTGCGCATGCGTGGGGAGAAGTCATTGTTTTTTTAGGGTGTTCGGCAGGGAACTCTTATCGCGACCAGTACCAAGGATGGCTCCACACTCCCCAAAGCCCACAAGCTGGGGCCTCACCACTGGATATAGTTTAAGGTCATATCCAGGACCCCCATTGAGGGACTTTTACCCTCTGCAGGGGGGCAGTCGGCGTATTCTAATGCCCCACCGACAGGGCCTAACAAAGAAGAAATAAATTCCTTGTTGAAATAAACGTATACAATTTACTGGAATAAAAATATCTCCCAGGAAACCTATTTCCTTTTGATAATAAACCCACTATGACTATGGGAAAATAGTTTAATTGTTGACAAATAAATTTATCGTAAATTAAAAAATTATAGGAGAGCAAATATCTCTTAAAAACCTGATGTTTATGACTAAATTATTGGGAGGCAAATATCTTATTAAATTCTCGCTTAACTCACGAGGTAAAAGGTAATTTCTACATACCACAATTAAAGAAAATTAAATACATTCAATTCTCAAATTATCAATAAATTTTTAAATTTGTATCAATAAATGTTACGTGTGTTCCCCTAAAGTAACAAATAAAAGGAAAATGCAAACACCAAAGCAAAAATGTTTAAATTTCAATTCCCTAAAAATTCAAAATGGCGACATGGTCAAGGGAGATGGCGCAGACCCAGGCAAAAATAGTGGGAAACAGCTTACAAAATTACATACAAAAATATACAAAATGGAAATAAGGCAATCAACAACCAGAACAAATTAAAATGGGTCTTGCTCCAAATGTTAAATTTTAATAGTAAGAAAAAAAACGGACTACTGTAAAGGCTTAATGGGAGGAGGTCTCAATGTATGTGCTGACGTCATGCACACAAGTTGAAATAGCGGGAGAATTTAAAAGCTCCCACGTGGTTGGAAACATCAGACTAGGAGAGGTTAAAAGCAAAATTCAGAAATTTTAGAGAAATGTCGTATGTATCTCGTAAATACATAAGACTTTGAAAACATGAATGCAAAGAGTAGAGGGTTAAAGGAAAATGCTGCTTGTAAGCGCATAAGACTTAGAGAAATAAAGGCAAAGTGAGGAAATTTTGGGTTCGTCACCAAAATCCGTTTTTCATAGTAACAAAAAGGAAAGAAAAAAAAGGGGGGAAAAACATTTATGGCAAATTTCTCGGAAAAGAGAACGAATGGAAACGAGCAAAAGAAATACAAAAAACCCGAATAAGTTTAAAATGATCCAAGTTTATTAAAACAAAAAGTTATCAATGGCCTTTATTTGCAAAGGCTCGGTTTAAAAAACCCTTAAGAAACATTTAAAAATACATTAAAAAATATAAAAAAAGACGTAAATCCTTACTTGCAAGAAAGGCTGAAAGAAAAAAAACATTTAAAAAACGTGAAAACAGTCCTTGTTTAGAATTCAGTCCTTTTAACAAAATGTTCAGTCTTTCTTTTACAAAATGTTCTTTTTTTTTCTTTTCCGAAAGGACAAACAAAAGTTTCTTTGACCTAAAATGGGAGAAAGAAGTAATTTCCTTTGTGAAGGCTCATGTGCCTTTTAATTCAAAGGGGAGAGAAGACCATAAAGCCGCTTTGGTAGGTTTTATGTGTACAAATTCTTGAATTATGGAAGATTTCCTTTCTGAAGGAAACTTCGGTTGAAAAATCTTTCAAAGAGGTGATTTCCTTTCTAGGGGCGATATTCTGCTCGTCTCGTCGCCGAAATTAAATTTTGTTTCTTCTTAGAAAAGAACTCCTCAACACACGGTAGTTTCCTTCGTTAGTCCTTTGAGAATAATAATTTACCAGTTGTAAGACTCGATTGTCTTTTAATAACCGGTATTAATCTTCCCGTCGTAAGATTTTGTTGTCTTATAATGACTGAGAATAAAATAACGTTAATAGTTTAGTTCTAAACAAACGTCTTTCTCCAAAGGAGGAGAGAAAAAAACCGTGGAATTTAACGTCAAGAATCCTTTCTGATCTGACGGAGCCGAATAGCGTCCTTCTTCTTGGCCGGCTAGATTCGAACTGACGAAAAGGCTCATCGTCCTCCTCCTCCTCCTCCTCCTCCCAGAGGGTAGGAGAGGGGCTGGCTGCTAGAAAGCGAACTATACCTAAGCTGCTGCTGATGATAATAGAAGTGACCTGCCGGTCAAGGAATGCGTTCCTTGACTCAAATGCGGAGATGTTGAATGGGTATAAATAAAAAAATAAATAAAAATTATTTCTCTATTAAAAATTTCCACAGTACTTTTATATTTTTATCGGCTCTTATATGCAAGGTTGTTTTATGGTTGTTTTATGGTTGTTTTATGGTTGCCTTTTCTTTTCTATTGACAAGTGTTTTTATTTTCTGTTTTTTATTTTATTTGTTTTTTATTTATTTTATATACTTTCTCATTCTTCGCTATTTTTCATACTTTCGTTTGATTTTAGTAATTAAGGGTTTTTTATTTATTTACTTATTCGTTTATATAGAAGATATATGTCCTTATGGTCTGGTTAGCAGTTATTTTAAATGAATATATAGGCTTATTAATAAAATTTAAATAAATGTGGTGTATCGGTAGTTATATTTTTCCCTATACAATGATGTTTGGGGTAATTATCGTTGCAAAGGTATTTATATGCATATATAAACTTATTTTCGATGGTTGTCATTTTTTTTTTATTCGGGTAGCAGATACTTTCTCTTATACTATAATATGTATATATTTGATAGGTTAATATGTTTAGTTCTAGGGGTTGGATCTTTCGACTATCGATATGTAAATGGGGGCATAAATAGCATATATTTATTTTTTGTGGATTGTTCAGTTTCCGGGTTAGAGTTTTAAGTTATCATTTGGGGTTAACTATGATGTTGGTTTCCTAATGTAGCGTTGTTTTTCGCTAATAATTCCTGTAGGTACATATCAACATTCCAATTAAAGGTTAAAGGTGTGCACAACCTCTAGACTATTTTAGTTAAACGTTTTTGGATGATTTGTATGCGAAGTGCACTCACCTTAATATAGGTGGTGGTAAAATGTGTTGCTGCTCGATTAGTTCAGCATAAGCAGCGGACGCTTGAGATAGAGCTGTAGGGTAACTGGTCGATGATCCTTACCTTAAAATTAGCTAACTTGTTTTTATGTTAGCGTCTTCTTCTATGATTCTATGATGAGTGTTGTTTTTAATTAGGGGTGTGTTGGTTTATATTAATAGTAAGTATAGTTATTAATTAGTGGTGTATCAGGACCAGTTTTTATCTAATTTCTTTTTACCTTAGTTCATTTATTACATAATAAAGATATTGGGATTGAGGGGTTAAAAGTTTACGGGGAGGGGGGTCACTATTAGTTTTTCATAGTTTATTTAAATCATAGCTATCTAAATACTTGCATTTATAGCCGATTCAACTTTTACATTTAATAATTTATCCAAGTTCTTAAAAGAATCTCATATTTCTCCGCTAAACATAGGTAACAGGGTGAAGTTAGTTTTAGCCTTTCTAAGGATTTTCTATTCGATTGAAAGTGTTTTGTTCGCTTCGATTAGCCTTCAACGGTGTACTGAGAGTGTCAGTAGCATATGCTTTATTATTTATTGGTAATGTGTAGCCATAGAATCTGTTTATAAAGGTTATGTAAGTGCGAATTTTTCTTTTTCCGGGTTTTCTACGGTGCATATTCTAGTCTGGTATACCACCAAGGATGTAAGGCGATTATTGCTTAGTGGCCATTCGGTAGGTCTTTGACAGTTGCAGGTCTTTGAATTATCCCTATCATTAGAGTCCGTAATTGGATTGTTTTTCTTTAATATTTTTTATTGTGCTTTTTTATGATTCTCTCTAGGTTTTTAGTACAACTGTCGCTTTTAGGGTATTTTTATTGAAAAATTTTATTTAGTGAACTGCTAGGTGGAAAGTGTGTATCTATAGGACGAAGGAATTTATTCCCAAGTTTCGTTTTTACCATTTTTAGCTTGAAATGGGGGTAAACAAAATTATTTTGCTTCCTCGATTGGTACAACATGTCATCTAGATCGGGGCAACAGCAAGGGACAGTTCATCACCTGTCAATATTCAAATACTCCTGGAGGCATCCTAAGGTTAGGCCGGCAAGCAGTGAGACGGAGACAACAGGGACCATCAAACTCGGGGACGAAGTATGGGTGAAACATCTAGGGGCACGATGTACCACACAGTGGAGCAGAGGATGCATAACTGGGAATAATACTAGCAACAACGTTGCAGTAGATGGAGTACCGAGACACATTCTTGACATCAGGCCAGTGGAAAATGAAACGGTGGAAAGCGATGCGCAGCAGGAGAATGGCGAGACACTGCAGAGACCAAGTAGGGAAAGACGTCCGCCACAGTGGATGAGGGATTATGAAATGTGATCCAGAGATCAGGGAGGCATGTTGTTTAAAGTTAGCAAAAGGAAAGGGGGGGGGTAAACCCAGATCAAATAACAGAAGTCTTACCGCGTGTGTGTCGGGCGAAGGTAGGGCGAAAGATTATATTAATACTATTGCTATTGTATTTAATGTTAGCATTTTTATACCTGCTATTTTTTAGCCCGTTGTAAATATTTTTGTAACTATTGAATATTTCTTATATATATATATATATATATATATATATATATATATATATATATATATATATATATATATATTATATATTATATATATATATATATATAAACTAACATATAAAAAAAAACATTTAACCTAGATTTGAAACAGGTCAAGACACTAAATATCTATGCTAAATAGCTCACACAACGGAACGGGTCAACCGGAGGTCAACTGGGTCTTTATCCTGTAACTTCCTGCTTATTGGCTGATTAGGAAGGGTGCGGTGTATACTAGAAAGCTGATTGGCTAACTAAAGACTCAATAGAAGGTGCGTATATAAAAACGAAAGACAACCACAAAATTCTCGCATAAGCCTGAAAATCCTAGAGTGGATGAAACGCGGAATATTCTGTGTAGATTAATCGCTATATATATTTTATAACTTACTATATATATATATATATATATATATATATATATATATATATATATATATTAGTAAGTTATAAAATGGCATATATATATATATATATATATATATATATATAGTAAGTTATAAAATGGCATATATATATATTAGTAAGTTATAAAATGGCATATATATATATATAGTAAGTTATAAAATGGCATATATATATAGTAAGTTATAAAATGGCATATATATATATATATATATATATATATATATATATATATATATATATATATATATATATTACTGGTGAGACGATTCCAATATTTTCTGATGCCGTACTAAATTCTCGGTTCCAATATAAGTACGATTCCGATTCCTTATAAATCTCTGAATATTTTTCGATGTACTTATTATTCCTCGATTACCGTAAAATGCATGGTTAATGTACAAACATTTTCTTAAACGTAAAAATATGCTTGTGAGATCATCTAAAGCTTTTAGTTTTACTGGTGTTTAAAATCAATAAATATTTATTATTTTATCGTTATCACCAGTAATGGAAGATTTTGTTCTAAACAAAATCAAATAAAAAAGACAATTACAGTAGAAACCTGGGATACGGCATTAAAAATGAGTAACAAAATATAGTCCAGTATATAATACACGAATAACACCCTAAGGCGGGGAAAATACCATTGGCCAGAAAAAACATCGTATTCCACATCTTCCTTGAGCCACCATATCCCAGTGTTACATGATAAGGGCTGTCCCCTTTTCATGTAAGTATAAAAATGGAAAATTTAGTTTAAAATGAAAATGAATAGCATAGGCGAAATTCGAACCTCGTAATCTAGGTTTTAGAAATGGATTACGTGTGAGAATTTAAAAATGTAAAACAAACTTGTTTAGAATATAGATAAAATATTCAAGAAAAGAATGTAAGCTGTCAAGTTTGTTATGAAATTTTAAATTGAAAGAATGCAGCTTATAAGATAATGTTTTTAACATATTGAATATAGGTTAAAATTCCTTTTGTAGAAATAGGAAAAGTTTTGGACACGTATGTCCAGGACAGGTGAAAGAATGCACATGTTTTAACATGTGTATGACGTCACGGAAAATAGAAAGTTCGAGGGATAGAGAAAAACTTTAGAGTTAGATCAGTCAGTGAGAAAACTCAGAGGGAGGCTGTCGTCTGGGAGCGAGACGTCACTTCAAGGAAAAATGTGAGACTTTGAATTCTTGGTGATGGAACACGGCCGTGTGAAGAATAAACCATTATGTTTTTTGTAAAGCTCGTCTTGTGTCTTATGATTCCTACAGAAAGGTAAAGTCCAATTGTATTATGTATTTGTGTTAATATATGTCTTTACATACACGTCTCAACATCATCATGTCTACACAATGTCCGAACTGTCTGAACACTATATCCCTTCACTCTAAGAGCTTCTTCTTCCCCTTCTTCTTCCATAAACACAATTATGGAATGAACATTTAATATATAAGAAATTCTCCTAACATGAAAAATATCACTAAGTCTCTCGTACAACAACTTATACAACTTCTCTCTCTCTCTCTCTCTCTCTCTCTCTCTCTCTCTCTCTCTCTCTCTCTCTCTCTGAGTCTTACAACATCCCTCACTGTGATAGGACTCTTTCAAAGAAATTCTCTCTAATCCTCTCTTAATAAAAACCAATATGCAACACCAGGGTTCGACAAAAAGACCGTTTTTTAGCACAATTTTTTCTGATTGTGATACCGATTCCGAATTCTCGTTTTTCCTCCATTTTGTTTGTATCGCTCAGGGGGATAATTCAATCAAGAATTATCTCTTAAAACAAGTAAAAGAAAATGCCAAAGAAATAAACAAGATAAAGAAAGGGAAAAGATAAAGAGGTTTGTTTTGCTTTATTCCTATTAACCCTTTTCGAGTTATTTAATATCGAATCCAGTAACTTTGTAAAAAGTTTATGCTTCAAGTTCTTTATATCATCGAATATTCATTCATTGTGTTTGGTTTGTTTTGTAGAGAAAGATTGCTTCTGTTTTTGACTTTGTAGAACATGATGGATTTTGCAAAACAATGATATCAATATTTAGTGCATTTTGGGTTAAGAAGACAGTATCTTCAGTCAGCCTCATCTGATACTATCAGTTACACAGAGAAAACGAAGTAAAAAGATAAAACACAAAAGAGGGGTTCATTTTTATTTTTGTCTGAAATCTTTTATTAGATTTCAGAAAAAAACATCGTAATTTGCTTTTTTATTGCACTTTTTATGTAAAGTCGAACAGAATGAAGGAAGAAAGCGACCACATGTCTGCAGTGTTGTCTTACCTGCTGGGAGGATCACAGGGAGGGCAAAAATTAAAAATGGCAGCTGTGGTTTTTGTAAGATTATTGAGCGATAACGTCAGGCCTCACGTGACTGTTTTTCTGGCCGCCGATTGACTGATGACGAACGCTTGGACAATAAAAGGAGTATGTTCAGAAGATCGAGGACAGTGTGTATCAACTGCATCAGTGTGATTAGAAGTTCGACGTGTGTGTTAATCAACTGCCGTAGTTGTGAAACGAATTCAAGCTTTAGAAGTTCGACGTGTGTGTTAATCAACTGCCCTAGTTGTGAAACGAATTCAAGCTTTAGAAGTTCGACGTGTGTGTTAATCAACTGCCGTAGTTGTGAAACGAATTCAAGCTTTAGACGTTCGACGTGTGTGTTAATCAACTGCCGTAGTTGTGAAACGAATTCAAGCTTTAGAAGTTCGACGTGTGTGTTAATCAACTGCCGTAGTTGTGAAACGAATTCAAGCTTTAGAAGTTCGACGTGTGTGTTAATCAACTGCCGTAGTTGTGAAACGAATTCAAGCTTTAGAAGTTCGACGTGTGTGTTAATCAACTGCCGTAGTTGCGAAACGAATTCAAGCTATTTCGGCGAAATGGGGGAAAAATTGACCTCAAATTAATACCAGAGTTTGATGGATCGACCCCGGTACTTGACTGGGTGGAAAAGGTGGAATTACATTGCCTTTTGTCTGGCGTAAAAAACTTCGAACATATTGTTCCTCTGCGTTTGTCCGGTGACGCCTTTGCAGTGTATCAACAGCTCAGCCATGAGGGAAAACAGGACTGCGAGAGAATCAAGGCGGCGCTGTTCAAGGCGTTTGCGATTGACCCCACCACTGCTTGGGAGCAACGAGGCAAGGACCTTACGTCCAGGCGAAACGGTCGACGTGTACTTGGCAGAGCTGACCAAGTTGACAGTGTTGTTTGGTGGACTGCCTGAGCGGGCCTTAGCATGCAAATTCCTAGCAGGACTCCTGACAGGAGCAAAGCAACTACTACGAGCTAGCTCAAGTGCAGATTCGTTGCCCCTTAATGACCTAGTAGATCGGGCCAGGACTGTAATGAGGAATTACTCCGAGATGAGGGAACCATTAATTGCTGCTGTTCAGTCCACATCGAATGACAAGAAACCGTATCAGGAACCCGGTCCACGTGGTGGAATCATATGTTACAGAAGCAATGGACAGGGCCACGTTGCAAGGAACTGCCGGCAACAATCAACGGCTGTTCGCTGCTACCAGTGTAAGGAAACTGGCCATATAGCTCAAGACTGTTCGGAAAATGGAACCAGGGACAAGGTGTCAGCGTCGACCTCTTCCCCATGCAGAAATTAAATGAGACGCTGCCGATCATCCCGATATATATCAACGAAACACTGTGCTCAGCACTCCTCGATTCCGGGTGCTCCCGTACTATCATATGTGCAGATCTCTGCCACACTTGGAGAAAGAAGAACGTCAGAGTGACTACCATCAGTGGAGAGATGCACACATGTTGCGGGGTGGGCAATGTAAACATTCGGACGAAAAATGGAAGCTCCGCTAACCTAGAGGCGCTGGTGGTACCAGAAAAACCCCTGAGTTTTGACCTGCTCCTAGGATATGATGCTATCAGAGCCCTTGGTGGTGTCTATATAACGGCGACAGGGGCTGTACATTTTCAGGAGAAAGCCCCAGTGTGTGCTGCGCTAAGGATCTACCAACCAGACTTCAGTGTCGAATTTGACGAGCAAAAGAGGGCTTGGACTGCCTCATGGAAGTGGTCGGAAAACCGGGAACCAGCCAAACTGCAGAATGGAATAACTGAATACCATGTGCCCGACCACATGAGGCCCGCGTACGAAGAAGAACTTCGCAAATGGATCGAGGATGGCTGGCTGATTCCCTACCCCTACAAGAAACTTGGACCTCCTAAGGGTCTGATCCCATTAATGGCAGTCGCTCAGCACAACAAAGCCAAAGTCAGGCCGGTAATGGACTACCGAGAACTGAACTCATAAGTTGAGGTGTTCACAGCTGATGCTTACGTGTGTGCTAGCAAACTACGAGAGTGGCGCCAGCTGGGTTCTAATGTGTCCCTGTTGGATCTGAGAAGAGCATATCTGCAGGTCCGGGTTAGCGAGACAGTAGTGTTTGCCGGTAGGAGGTATTGCCTCACAAGACTGGGCTGAACGTTGTGCCCCAAATAATGAAGACGATCGTCAATGCTGTATTGTCACAGGATAAGACCATAAAAGAGGGGACATCAGCATACCTTGACGACATATACGTGAATGAAGACATTGTGCCATCATCACATGTGAGGGCCAAGCTAGCCGAACTTGGACTGATGTGTAAGGATTCAGAACGCTTGGAGGATGGCACTCGTGTCTTGGGGTTGAGCATTTAACAGGAGCGAGGGACCTTGAAGTGGGGGCGCGGAACTGCAGTTCCTGAAGTGCCCCATGTCCTCACGAGGCGGGCTATATTTTCCCTGTGTGGAAAACTGGTGGGACACTTACCAGTATGTGGATGGACTCGGGCTGTGACAGCCATCATGAAGAGGAGGGCGAGTGCAGTTACCAAAGGCTGGGATGACAAGACGGTGGACAATCTGTTGCTGTGTATGGTGAAGGAGACCATCACAAGAGTCAAGCAGGAGGACCTCGCTAAAGGAGATTGGTGCGTCCAGGGAGACAGGCTAAATGTGTGGGGGATGTGAGCTCCCTCGCGATTGGGGCGCTATTGGTGATGAACGGGTCTGTGATTGAGGATGCCTGCTGGTTGCGACCAATGGATGATGCTGCTCACATCAACCTGGCAGAGTTGGATGCGGTAATAAAAGGAATAAGCTTGGCACTCCAGTGGAAAGTCAAAGAATTATGCATACGCACAGATTCGCTGTGGGTACACTACTGGATAGTTGACACACTAACAGACAAAACGAGAGTGCGCACCAAGGCGGCTACCGAAATGCTAATCAGATGAAGGTTGGAGACAATAAGGAAGTTGGTGGAAGAGTACGACCTATCGGTGAATGCGGTGCTTGTTACTTCAACCTGCAATCTTGCTGATAGACTTACCCATGTGCCCCAGAGATGGTTCGATGCAATGAAGAAAGAAGCCGAACCAGGGTCTTTATGTGCTGTCTCTGTTGAGGAGACGGATAAAATCAAGAAGGTACACCATGACAGTGGACACCCCGGAGTGAGACGGACATATTATTTCGTACACTTATCCAACCCATCAGTGTCCAAAAGCAAAGTAGAAGCAGTGGTCAAGGAATGCCAAATATGCCAGTCAATCGACCCTGCTCCCACCAGAAAAGTCGGCTGGAAGTCAACGAGAATTGGAGCCGACTAGGCATGGACATAACCCATTATGGTGGTCAGCACTTCCTCACACTGATCGATTGCGGACCAACGAGGTTTGCGATCTGGCGACAATTAACAAGACAGGACTCGGCTAGTGTCATCCGTTAATTAGAGTCCATATTTTACGAGCGGGGGCCACCTGAAGAGATTCTCACTGACAACGACACAGCCTTTTGCAGTGGAGAATTCAGGCGTTTCGTAGACGAGTGGGGGATCCGGCTTAGACACAAGTGTGCGTATGTACCGAGTGGCAACGGTATAGTGGAGCGGTGCCACTGAAGTGTGAAGAGGATAGCAGCAAGGAAGCAATGTATGATTGCAGAGGCAGTATATAGGTACAATACAACACCAAAGGATGACGTGACTGCTGAAAGTGCACCTGCTAATGCGATACATTGCTATCGAGTGCGTGTTAAGGGCATTGACGCCTGCCTATCTAATCAGAAGAGGACGCAAGGACGGTACAAGTTAAGGGACACCGTCTGGGTAAGGCCTCTCAATAACCGATGTACGACCAGTTTCAGAAGAGGACAGATCACCGGCATAATTAGTGAGCAGGCTGTGCTGATTGATGGTACTCCACGGCATGTGAGGGATGTCTGGCTCGCCCTTGATACAAACCAAATGGCGAACAGCGAAAGTGATGAATCATCCAATGATGAAATGTGGATCCGACCTATGCCACATTGCCGTGATGACATGGTTGAGAACCTCAGCACAGATGGCGATAGTTCCAGCGCCACTTCTGAGAGCCCCAATGACGATGGAGCCCAGCTTGATGGAAGGACTGCTGGCAATGTTAATGGCGACAAGTCTGTTACCCCTTCTAAAGCTCGGATGAAGATGGAGCACAACCGGATTGTAGGACTATGGACACTGACCCAAGTAGCTCTGATGAAGATGAAGAAGTCCAGCTAATCCCCCTCCGTAGGAGTGCCCGTAACAAACAATCGCGGTCACAATGCCGCATGTGTGATCTTGAGACCGGGGGGGGGGGGGCGGTAAAATCAAACAGAATGAAGGAAGAAAGCGACCACATGTCTGCACGTGTTGTCTTACCTGCTGGGAGGATCACAGGGAGGGCAGAAATTAAAAATGGCGGCTGTGGTTTTTGTAAGATTATTGAGCGATGACGTCAGGCCTCACGTGACTGTTTTTCTGGCCACTGATTGGCTGATGACGAACGCTTGGACAATAAAAGGAGTATGTTCAGAAGATCGAGGACAGTGTGTATCAACTGCATCAGTGTGATTAGAAGTTCGACGTGTGTGTTAATCAACTGCCGTAGTTGTGAAACGAATTCATTTTATTTCTCAACATTTTAATTTTTATTTTTCAACATTGTAATTTTCATCCATTTTGAAACTTTAAATCTATCTTTTTTTCTTGGCAAAAAAAATGTTCTAAAAATAACCAAGATTACAAGTCCATGTTTATCTGAGTTTTTTTTTTTTTTTTTTTTTTTTTTTATGATTTGAATGTTTGCAATCAAATCCGTTGTTCTACTAAAGGAATAAATTTTTTCTAGATGTATAACTTGAAAATAATTATTTTCACTTCAAGACCATTGCCTATATCTATTATGTATTATAGGCATTTTCTTAACTCTTTATAACCTTACTTGTTAATATTACTTAACTCCATCTTTAATGTATCTTTTAACCATAGTTTCAAACCATTTCTTCTAATAAGAGAAAGACTATTTTTCTCTTCAATTTTAGAAGAGAGAAGAACTTTATGAAAGTGGATATTTAATATATATTTCTTATATGTATGTTTGTATTGATATTATGTTGATACTTAATATATAGTTTATATCTCTATTTAGATACTTAATAGATACTAAATAGATACTTATCTACAGGTTATACCTAAACTTAAAACATATCTATATTGAAAAGTACTCTTAGTCATAGTGTACATCTATAATTAAAGCTATATTTTTAAGGAGATAATCCTCATTTATTTATTTCCCTTTCGTATACCGTGTTCTTGCATGCAAACTAAATCTAAAATCCTAATGTCACTTTGAATCATGCCTTAACATTTACCCTATTATTTTAGTAATGGAGTTATTGATAATTTCTAACACATATTTTATTACTCCTTAAAACCTAACAGATACAAATTTGTTTCCACCCCATGCCTTATACTTTACTTCCTTCCAAACGAAAGGGGAACCGTATTCTTCTATTTTAATCATTTTGATCAGTGTAACTTTTAAGTAGATGCATATATCTTTAGTACTAACTCAATAAATCCTAATTATCCATGCAATACCTGGTTTAGAACCCGGATGCAGGGCTTCTCCTCTCTGTGCTGAAAGATCGGTAGATCTCCTCAGGTCATCCATCTAGGAGAAGGAAAACTGATATTAAACCTATGCTACTAACATTAAATGTTTTGGCACCAATCTAACGGGAAAATAAGATTTCCTTAGTTCTGGCCAACAACCTCCCTAGAGCTGGTGACTCAAACAAATTACCGGTTTGCAAACATAAATTGCCTATCGCTCAGCTTTTATGTTCCTTCTTTGCCTATTAACCAGGAGTAGAGATGCGACCACAAGGACTTAACTGAGACCTTACTTGGCCTTTTTTTCTGACTAGGGAAATAAACGTTATTTCCCATCCTCACCTCATTCCCATTATCTAAAACTTGGCATCTTGGGGCTTAATTGCCACATATGTTCACACAATATACACTGGGCCACTCTTATCTGACAGGTTTGAGAATTTATCTATCTGCTGTATTCTAACTGACACAATACAGGAACCCTTTGGTACTGGGTCTGGATGTGATCGACTGGTACTGGATCGAGATGTAATAAGCCGATTGGGAGGAGTTACAATTGCTGAAGATCAGATGAAGTTTGGCAATCAGTGTATACCGAGAATGACAAGAAGTGCAACCAGTGGCAAAACCATCCAACCTATGAAAACCAGGCCATGTTAGATTGAGGATAAAGATTTTCAAGCCTATTTCAATGGTGACAAGTGGATAGTAGAGTGGCGATGGACTGCAGAACCACCTGTGTTGACGAACCAGGTTGACTGCTACAAAAGCACACTAAAAGGGGAGATGGGGTCGCAGTTTGAGAAGGAAGTTAAGGGGTAGATCGACAAAGAAATCCTAATACCATGATCAGGGAAGGTTTGCCACTCATGGTTGTGGTTCAACCTACCAAGAAGAAAATAAGGTCAATGTTGGATTTCTAGGAATTGAACAAGTATGTGGCTTGTCACACCAAAGATGGAATTGATTTGTGTGAAGAAGTCATGAGAGAGTGAAGGAGAATGGAAAGAGCAACTACCTTCAAATTCATGTGGACGAAAACCTATGGCGGTATCAATTAGTCAAATATAAAGGTTAGATTTATTGTTTGACCAGATTAGGATTTGAACAAAAATTATGACCATGTTGATCAAAAATGATGCGGTTATGAGAGCCACTTGCTTTTATATCGATGATGTACCAGTGAATGAGACTGAGGTGATGGCGGAATGTTAAGAGATCATGTCAAAACATACAGACTGACAGCTAAACCATCCAAATGGAATGGTTTTAAGGCTGAGATTGCAGCAGAATAATGCAGGAAATTTGATGTTTGGATGAGAAAACGAGATCTCTACAGTCTAACCAAGAGAGAATTTTTCTTGGTATACAGAAAGTTGGTCGACCATTATCCTGTAGTCGGATGGTTGTAGACCAATGGAAAGATACAATTTATCAAGAAGTGCTGTTCATGATATAAGAAGTCATTGCGGAAGTAAAACAGTGTAAAAGAAGACTGGCATACAAAAAGGTAAAATGGAGCAATGCTAGCAGCCTGGCATTAGCGGAGAGAATCTACATTGGTTCCATGCGGTTTGACTGTTGCATGTTGAATACTAGTTGCTGCTGCAATTGGCTTCTGTTCCTTACAGATGTTTCGAGCTCGGGCAATAACTCATCTGTTGTCAATTCATCAATTCGTGACAAAGCCCACAACAGTTTGCTGACCTCCTCAGGTAAGCCTACTAAAAAGGCACATCTTAATATCTTATCGTTAACCCCACCAAATGGTACCGACAACTTTCGTAGGTCGGCTAGGTACACACCAACTGTTTCCTTGGGGTGAAGTCACCGGCTCGTGAACTGTTGCCATGCAACAAACGGATCTGTACCAAACAGTGTACAGATCTTCTCAGCCTTTTCCACCCATTCGACGACAGACGGTCCAATGGTAGATCCATCAAACTCAGGTATCAAGTGAAAGTCGAATCTGTCCATTTTCTGCCTTCTGAGTTACTGCACACCGAGAGCCGAAATAGCTTATAATTCAATAACGTGAGTGTTATTTCTTCCGCCCGTCACACCAATAATTTCCTGGGTAAGGTTGACACTGTTGTCCAAACTTCCAACTTCCAAACTTCTGTATACCTAACGCACCTTCTCTCAACTCCAAATGAACTTCTGCTAATTCAACTTATTTCTTCGAAATCCAACTTCAAAATGAACGTCCCTCTAAAAAATCAACCCTCTTTTATCTCCAACCAGGAGCATCTCATTTGCATATCGTGTGGTCACATTGCAGGCATATAAAGAGATAAGGCAGCCATTTTTGTTTCTTTCTTCTTCATTCATTTCATTCCACGACCGACCCGTTGAATTATGCACACATGCTAGTTAGGTAAGTCGCACGTTTCCCTACATGCAGTGTTCATGTCAGGCAAGAAAAATAAAGAAAAAAGTGGCCGCTACGTTTACTTATATGCTGGCGATCTTATGAGGTAACAATACTTCATGGCATTTAATATACATATGATAGGCAGACGGTTTCAATAAAAAGCCAGTTGATCGGAGAAGGGCATTGTTTTTGGCAGAAGTGAGTTTTGTTAGATATGTATTGAATTTTGAGACCGAAAATTGTAAGATGGAGAGGAATTGTTACCATAAATTGTTGAGACTGCAGAATATTTTACAGCAAGAAATATGATCAAACTGGATGCAAATATGATCAAACCAGATGCAAATATGATCAAACCAGATGCAAACTCACACAAAACCATTTCCCCTCCTCTTACTTATTGAAGCTCGGTATGCGTGGCTAATTTCAGTGAGTCCTAACCCACCTTCTTTCCGTGGTAAGTACAGCCTGTCCATGCACTGATGTTTGTAAATGACTTTATGAAGGGCCAGCAGTTTTCGAGTTTTTACATCAAGGTTATTGATGCAGTTTTGTGGCCAATTGAGTATGCCAAATCCATAAGAGACAACAGGTATTGCCAATTGATTGATGGCAGTAATTTTGTTTTTTGCTGATAGTTCTGATGAGAGAATTTTTTTAAGTCGCTTGAAGTATTCTCCCTGCACTTTTTCTCTCATCTTTCCATGTTCAAGTATCTCATTCTCCTCTACTCCCAGGTATTTATAGACAGCATCCTCTTCAAGGTCTTCAATAGAGCCATTGTCAGGATTAAGATGTTCTGATGCTGTCTTTCTTCCCTTCCTTATGGTGCACTTAGAGCATTTGTCGAATCCAAACTCCATGCAGATGTCCTCTGTATAATTTTTAACAATGTCGATCAGAGAGATAAGTTGTTTCTCGGATTCTGCATAGAGTTTCAAATCGTCTATAAAGAGTAGATGGTTTACTCTTATTTTTTCCTTCTTTCTGCCCATGCTGAGATTCTATCCAGCATTGGATCGCTTAAGTAGCTTACTTAGTGGATCCATTGTGAGGCAGAAAAGGAGCGGTGAGAAGCTGTCTCCCTGGAATATTCCTCACTTGATCTTTATGTTTGGGATCTGTATCCTTCCTTCTGTGTGCTGTAACGTAATTGATGTGCACCATCTGGCCATTTGTTTTTGAAGGAATGATGTAATATCAGTGTGCACATTGTACAGTTCCAAACAGCGAAGTATCCAGGATTGAGGTATACTGTCAAAAGCCTTTTTGTAATCAATCCAGGCCATTGACAGATTTCTTTGTCTTCTTCTGCAGTCTTCTAATATGGTTCTGTTTACAAGAAATTGGTCTTTTGTGCCTAGCTTTTTCCTTGTACACCCCCTCTGCTCACTTTCAATCAGATGATCGTATGTTGCATCAGCGATTATCCCTGTTAGGAGCTTGTAGGTTGTTGTGAGGCAGCAGATTGATCTATATTTGCTAGCCATGTGGGTGTCCTCATTTTTGGGAATAAGTGATGTACTGCCAACAGGAAGCCACTTCATCTCCACTAATGATGTTATTGAATGCGTTGGCATAGTGATGATGAAGTGCGCTCAGTTTTTGCAGCCAGAAATTTTGTATTTGGTCTATTCCTGGGTCTTGAAATTGCTGCATTGAGCTACCTTCTTGCAGACAACTTCCTTGGTAATTTTTAGAGCTGGCATCTTTTCTTTCTCCTTGTTATCTTCTTTGATGGTATTTATCCAATTGTTTGCTTCATGTACTTTAGTGTCATCATTGAGTGGCCTCCAGAAGTTTTCAACTTCTTCTTGTGATGGTGGGGAGCTCACTTTTATTTCTTCTTTAACGAGGCTCCTATAGACAATTCTTGGGTTTGTTGCAAAAAGTTTATTTATCCTTTTTGCTTCAAAGTTTTTGGTTTTGTTTTTTATTTGTGCAGCTAAGGCTTTTATCTCAGCCTTATGTTCTGCAAAATTAGTTCTTAGCTGTGCTTGGTCTTGGAGGGAATAATAATATTCACCTTCTTATTTAGTTTTTTGCCTGGGGTTTCACAGGATAGGAATGCATATATCTGAGCAGTTTCCTTTCGGAGTCTGTCTATTTTCTGCTGGAGTTTTCGTTTCCAGGCTGGGTTATATGATTTAGCCTTCATGTTCCCTTTTTTACTCTCTTGGTGTTTGGGTAAGAGTTTTAATTGAATAAACCATGCTGCTCCGTATGTTGTATGATTTATTTCACTGCGTTAATTGTAGTGATTCTTTCAAGGGCATTGCTGACTTTTGAAACAAGCACCTTGAAGGCTTTGTTCATGCTAATTTTTACCAGTCTAGGCCGATCCCCAACAGCCAGACCTCATGCCATTTCTATCTTGTTTGCCAGCTCTTCCTCTAGTTCCAACTGGTCCGCGTCCAATGTCACATGTTGAAGTGGGACATACTGCTGGCATGTCTGCCCATGTTTAACTTGTGTTGGGTCTATTTGGGAGTGATTCCTGGGGAGATGTTGCATTATTTGATGGAGTGGCATGTCGCGTATATTTCTGGTTTGTTTTTTGGTAGACATCTAAAACTTGAACTCAGGAAGCTGTGTCAGGTGAGAATTAGTTGTAGTGTCTTCTTGTTTGGTTTGGCAGATCTTGGGTATAGGGAAGGGATTGCTGATTGGGCAAATGTTGTTTTTAGCCATTTCATGGACATCTTTTTTTAGCTGGGATATTTGCTCACCAGAAAAGACATTGTTTCTCAGATTAGATTTCTGGCATGTTAACTTTTCCTTCTCAATCTTCTTGTTTGGGCAGTGGTGCTTAAAAATCTTTTGCCATTGCTTACAACTGTCTGTGAGTTTTTGGTATTTTATTTTTGCGTATTCCATTGATCAAATCAATGTCCATTTTTCCTTCCTATTCCACTGGGTTTGGGCATATTCAGCAGTGTTAGATTTGGTCAAATCAATCGCTGCTTCACTAAAAGCTTTCTTCTCAATTGACTCTCTAGCATCGTTTGGGAGATATTTATGTATTTGTGATACAATTGAAAGTAAGTTCTTAGTTGTGGTTATTGTTTTTTCTTTTGGTAATGGTGAAGTTTTTATTTGAGCATCGAATACTGTGTTTTTTTTCTTCCCCCCATTTCTCATACCTGGAGTATGCGAAACAGTGTAGAATAATTTTTTTCTCCTCAAGAGACCACTTGACTTGGTGTCTTTTCTTAGTCGTTCTTGTTTGGTCTTGCCAGATTCCAGCACTAGAATTTGACTGGTCTGGTGGAGTGTCCAGCTTAGTGTTTTCATTTGTGGGAACATCACAAGGAGAAGGTGCACTGTTATTTTCCTCATATGACCCAGTTCTTAGCCATGCTGAGGGGATTTTTTTATCCTGGGTGACATCCTGCCACTTTGATGATTTAGTTTTATTTTTCATTTTCATTTAAATTCAAATATTTGGTCAGAGGTTACTTTAAATTAAAATTGAATTATCCTCGTACCAGAGTCCCTGGTAAACCCCTGTACAGAGAGACCGAAGACACCCGAGGTTGGTGTCTAGTAGGCATTCAATTCTCCCCTTTCTTTGTTTTATTTTACTTCAGTCGAGGTTTTCAGAAACCAAGTGGGCCACAACCCGGGGCTAACACTTGAAATCTATATGAGATACATAGATATTCGAATGTTCCATTAAAGTTCTTTATTTCTAAAACACTGAGTTAGTAAAGAAGTTGAGAACATAATTTTCCTCTCCCCAATTAATCATTTTTATACGTTGTAATATATCTTTCATGTTGGTCTCTTGGTCTTACTGGATTCCAGGACAAGAATTTATCTAGTTTGGTGGAGTATCCAGCTTCGTGCTATTACTTGAGGTAATATCACTTGGAGAAGGTGCACCATTCCTTGGAAAGGCTGTGGGGTAGCCGTAGTGAGAAGATCTTATTTGGGCAGCGAATACTATGTGATTTTGAATATTTGGTCAGGGTTTACTTTTATGGAAAAAGTATCCTCATGCCAGATTGTTCTGACAAACCCCTGTACAGAGAGACCTTAGACACTCGAGGATAGTGTCTAGTAGGCATTCAAGTTCTCTCCAGTAGGCGTGGCAGGGTATGTATCTGTTTAATTCTCTGAAATCCAGTACCAGTCTTTGTTCTTTGTGGTAGCACTCCTTTTTCTTCCCCTGTCCACGGTTTCAGAATTCCCTCTTCTATCCACCTCTCCACTTCTTCCTCGAATCCTTTTCTTATTTCTCCTTACAGTGTTTTCTCATAGCAGCTTACTTTGTTTCGTAGTTCCAGAGGCCCGGAGATCCATTTCCATTCCACTGTCCACCTCTCGCCATCGAACTTCACCAGAAAATCCTCGTCCTCAATGCAGCAAGCCTCCGTTTTTTGCGTTCTGATGTTTCTATCACCTTCCACTCCTGCCATTCCTACTGTGCCGAGGCGTCCGAAAGTTACTTGCCCCCCCCTCTCAACGTAGCGTCCCCAGTTGGTTGATCACACTTACACCTAAAACCACATCAACATCACCGATCAGACGATCCAACACCAGGATTAGTAGTCCAATAGGCACACTATGCACCAGTATTTCCACTGTTGTCTCTCCTAGGCATTTCACCTCCCTGCCATCCACGGTCTTAATACCCCTGGCTCTGCTCCATGATCTAGTGACATTCTTCGCTACCAACGTTGTAGTGCAGCCTGTGTCAACAAGGGCCATGGCTCTCTTACCATTGACTACTAAGTAACTGAGGCAACGTTTCATTATGTGCCATTTCCACATAGAAGGGGAACCACTGGCACAATGGTTTCCCCTTCATTCGTTTCCCTGGTCCCGCGAAGTGACGCAATAGCGGCTTATGTGCCCCACTCATCCGCATCGGTAGCAGGTGATCCCCAGTCTCGGTTCTTTGCAGTCCTTCAGCAGGTGAGGACCCTGGCACCGGAAGCACATAATAGCAGGTCTCCCCTCCTGTTACCCCACTGCCTGTCTCTTGTCATTCAAGTGAGGCCACGTGCACTTATTTCCACTCACAGCTGCAGCCACGATTGGGCCCTTGACATTCTTGACTAGGACTCTGGCGTCCACTTCAATAGTATTGATCTTAGTTATTCTCTGCATGTTTGCGGAGATTTCTTCTGGGAAGCTGTTCACTAGGTATAGCTTTACCGTCATCTCCAGACTCCTCCCCATGTAACCAGCCAATCCTGCCAGTCTCCTGATCTCCGCAGCAAAGACGTCAACAGACTCGTCAGTCCACCTTAAACTTGCAAGCTTGCCAAGTGCTTCAAATGGACTCTCAGCGAAAGCCAATTTCAGTCTTTGCTCCACTGAGGCAAGGTCTCCCTTATCTTCATTGCGAATCTGCTGGTAAATAGTGAGGGCTTCCCCCTCTAAGTAGAGCGGCAGCAGCGTGACCATGTCTTCGATTTTTTGAAACCTTGCCACCATCTTTAATTTTTCCAGCCATTTAATTAGGCCACCCTATGCAGTAAAGGGTCTCAACATCTTAGTGTTCAGTCTCCAGTCAACCATGTTAATCTGCTTGACATGCCGAAATAGCTTCTAATGATTACAATTAGGATTCAGTTCTGGGGTTCGGGAAGGAGTGAGTCACTCTCTCGACAACAGCACGTTTCTGCCCTCTTCTTTTCCAATCGACCACACCTGGCCTCTCGCCACCAATGTCACACCACACAATCTGAACGTCAGCAATACGATATACTTTAAGAGAAGATGTTCATGACTCTTTTCTTTTTGTGCCTTTCAGGGAATTTTTCCCAGCTTTATATCCTCCTATCTAGAAAAAAAAAGGAAGAGACAGGAAAAAAAAATAGCTTCTCCCATCATGCCCTGCCTTCCCAAGATGCCCTCCGTGTATATAAATGAGCTAGCCATCCTTTCCTTCTTCTTTCCCAAAGAGCGATGCAGATACGCCCAGTACGTCTTCTTTTTTTTTTTTTTACTCCTTTTGTCTTTTTGGGAGTCTCCTTTGGGAGTATCCTTTTAATAGGGCACTAATTGTTTTGATTTTAATAGGGCACTAATTGTTTTGATTTCTATTCTCTTTTAGATAGTCTAAGAACTCGACAGGACTTAAGCAGCTTGCAGGTTTGGAGAGACTCACATAGCTGTTTAGGCAATGGTCTCCCTGTTTTCAAATTGGCGGGTCTCTACTCGGGTGCTAGGCCAACAAAATTATGCTGGCCACTTCTTTGCCCGTACGAGGGGACGCCCTCAACGCCATGCCCAGAGGCGGTCAAGTTCCGGGGTCGGAGGGAGCCATGCCTGGAGATTTAGTTCAGGGTCAAAGGGAGCCCCACTCCCAGAGGCTTAGTTCGGGGGTCCGAGAGTGTGATGAGGCCAGCCATCTTACCCTCACAGTCCAAGTGAGTACCAAGTACATCCAAGTGTGCATCCATAGAGCTGTCAATGTTGGATTCCACAGATTTTTTCCCAGCCTTAGAAAAGATGCTAGATGAGATCCCGACGGTCCAAAATGGTAGTGGTGGGTCCTGGCATTACCGTGGAGAGTTTGAAGAGTTGATTGAAAGACACTTCATGGGAAGTTTGGATAGCACCAAAACATCCACGTCCATCTTGTGGAAGGGCCAAGGAAGTAAGATCTGCACGGAGCAGCCCTCAGAAGAGCTTGCCAAATTTAAGGAAATACCAATTTCTGAATGTTACATTGTGAAAGGAGAGGAAGACCAACACTCTATCAAGCGAAGCATTAGAGAAAGAGGAGAGAGAGGTCAGGCAAGCAAGGAGGTAGCCCCAGCAAGGCTTAGAACCAAAGACACAGAAGACCCTAGAAGAGTACAGGGAGCTGTTTAACAACAAGTACAAAGCCCTAACAGAGGATAAAGCCAGAACCGAGAACATGGGACAATGTAAGAGGGAGAGTCATATCCTTTCTGACGTTGGATGTTGGAGTGCCGAAAGAGAATATCATGATTATTGATTGGTAGAACTAAATGTGCCACATACTTTGTTAGACACAGCTTTACAATGCAGTGGCGTAGCTAGATAGTAAAATTTGCCGCCCCCCCCCCCGGGCATTTGGTGCCCGGAAAATTCGTACATAGAAAATGCGTCCATGGAAAATTCGTCCATTTTTTGCTAGGTAGGAAAACTGGTCCATTTTTATTAAGTTAACATTTATTCTGGAGTTGCTTAATTTTCATACTTTGCGAAAATTAGTTCTACGGTATCTAATTTTCCTAAATTCAATTAAATTAAAATTAAAATATGAAAACTGATTTTTAATATTTTTTATTCATTTGAGATTTTATCTGTTTTCCTTTTGTTTTAAGTAGATGGTGGGGGTTGCCCGGGGTGATTTTGTCCATCCCCCAGCTAGCAATTGTGAAGTTTACAAGGAGTTATAAAAAGTATGCTACAAAAACAAACGTTTGATACTTTCAAAGTCTCAGCCTCATGAATTGGACAGTAATAAAATTAATGAATTCAAACTTTCGCATCTAATGTTATTTCCTCTTTGATGTCGGTGTATATACACCCAAATATCCAACTTTCTTTTCGCCCCTATTCGATAAAAATTTATATGAAAGTTCCCCTTTAAGTATGAAATCTTTCTGAGGTCATTTTGTTTTTTGGGTGCTTGGCCGAAGCCTGGGCTTGGCCCTATCCTGTTAGGTCAGCCGGTCACTGAGTATATCTCCAGAAATAATTAATGCTTTAAACTTAGTGATTGAAATGAATTAAAGCAATTTATTCCCAATTAATGGAAATTTTGAAAACTCCAAACTGTTAAACTATTTATCAAGTAATAATTTACAATTGCGTTTGGAGTTTTCAAAATTTCCATTAATTGAGAATAAATTGCTTTAATTCATTTCAAGATCGGTTTTTAATGTAGAGAAAGTTCAACCTAGATTAAAACAAAAAAATTGCCTTGATCTTGAAGGATATATTATATATATATTTGTTTATATATATGTATATGTATGTATCTACATGTATGTATGTATATATGTATGTATATATTTATATTATATATGTATATATATACATATATGTATATATACATATGTGTATATATATACATATATATGTATGTATATATGCGCATTTATATATGTGTATGTGTGTGTATATATGTATATATGTATATATGCACGTATGTATGTATATATGTATATGTATGTATAAATATATGTGTATATGCACATATATATGTATATATGCACATATATAGTTAGGAGATTCATGACTGCTCTGTTTTACGTTTTGCATCTGTGGATTTGTTTTCATGTTTATTATCGTGTGTTCATTGAATTGTAACATCATCACTATCGTCATGACCATTGAGGAATTATACCGTTTTTTTTAAACGCTTCTCTTAATTTAAAAAAAACAACAACAAGATCATCACTATCGTCATGACGATTGGGGAATTACATATACATATATATGTGTGTACGTGCATGTGTATGTGCGTGTATGTGTACGTATACATGTGTATATACAAACATATATATGTGTGCGTGCATGTGTGTGTGCGTATGCATGCATGTATGCATGCATATGTGTGCATGTGCGTGCATGTATATGTGTACATGTGCATGCGTGTGTGCATGCATGTATATATGCATATATATGTATACATTTATTTTGCTGTGGAATTTAATATGTATGTGTATGTGTGTGTATGTGTGTGTATGTATATGTGTATATGTATGTATATATATTTTTTATTTAAAAAAACAACAAAAAACAACAACAACAAAGCGGGAGACCAGTACCCGCATTAAGCTGGTCTGCAGTTTGACTTGTTGCTGGCTATCTTGCTCTTGCTTGTTACTGGATGTCAACATTTTAAACCGAGAGAGAGATTTAGCTGTCGTACAAAGCTAAAACTCTGTAACATCATCTTTGTATAGATACTCCCTCAGGCATTTGTCTATTAAAAAAAAAAAGAAAAAAAAAGTCATGTGGCGATAAAAAAAGCTGTGACGTGTGTACGCCTGTAATGCTGGATGCATGTAACAATTAATCTGCCATCATTATATCTATTTATGTATGTGTATGTATATTTATATATGTATGTGTCTGCATATTTATATATGTACATGTGAGTTTATATGCATTTATTTCTATGAGTATATGTATGTATATGTGTCTATGTGTATATATGTTTGTGTGTGTATATAATATTGTATATTATATATAATATTGTATATTATATATGTTTGTGTGTGTATATAAGATTGTATATTATAATTGAATATGTTAATAATGAAATGAAATGAATAAGAAATGTTTTTTCAACTATACTGTAGTTTTACATGAGATTATACAAAAGATACGGTAAAAATTGAATTTCATCGTCCTTTTTCTGCATAATGACAAAAAAAACAAGAAACTGTTTTTCGTTTTATTTTAAAAAATGAATGAAACAAATGTTACCAAAGGCAAGCTAAGTTACGTTTTTACCTTACTAGATATTTTTTTTCAGTTTTTAATTTATTTATTCACATTTTTTTAATACTATTTTTATTCTTAACTAAAAACAGACATTAAAATTGCTTTGTTTGATATTCTGGAAGATTATATTATTTTTTAGTTGTTTCATTTGATTCTGTTTGTTTTATTTTTCATTTGATTGTTTTGTTTTGGTAATTATGCAGAGAAAAGACCATGAAACTCAATTTTTATGGTATCTTGTATTTATTAAAATGTTATGTTAAACAAAAAACAATTTTCTTAATTATTTTTTTTTATTATTATTAAGATATTCATAACAAGTACAGAATATTTACAAATTAAAATTATTAGTTGTTATTATCAGCTGTTGTTTTTTGCTTGCTAGATTGTACAGTCAACTCGCTAAATTTCGTTTCGCTAAAATTTGCGTTTCCTTCAATTTTTTACATCCGTTTGCGGCCGTCATCTTGCGTACGACTTTAGCGAAGATGACCATTCCTTGTATTTTTCTATAACATTCCTTAAATAAGGAAATACTTTGAAAAATATTTACTTATTAGTTTAATTAGTTTTGGGGTTTGTTTTACAATACAAAGAGATTTGAAAAGATGCAAAAAATAAAATATACAACAAATAAATGTTCCTATTGGCTATAAAAGTTAATTGAATCATTTATTGGTGTTTTAAAATAGTTTGAAAGACTCTTTCCCCGTAAGTTTCTATTTTACGGGGGGTAGTGACGGGTCTCGCTCTCTAAGTATATATGTATTTTTAGGGATAGGCATCTAAGATTTTAGGGGGGGTATCTCACCTTTTGTGGTACTATTACGGAACAACACAAAAGGTGCTTATGCAGAGAAATAGCGTGCTATTTTTTAAAATAGTATTTAAATTTTTTTTCAAAATATTTACGTGAATTTTAAAATGAAGAGAATTAAGGAGAGTGGTGCGGCATTCCGTAAAAAGCGAAAAACAAAAGAAGAAGAAGAAAACAAGAATAAAGGCACGCTGTTGAAATTCATCAAAAAGACTTCTATGGCGCAAATGGTGGAAACGAAAGTCGAAAATCTTGCTGAAACCGAAGATGAAGTAAACGTTGATACTGTTACTTCGGAAGTCGACAATGATGATGATGCGCGTGAAGTTGAAGAATTGGAAAGGCAATCACCGGTTGTCGCGACCGATTTTACAGATGTTGGTCTATGGCCTATTGAGATTAGTCATGAAATTCGCGCTATGCTTGTTCGGCAGGGATCTGCCGCTGTGCAGCACCTTGATCATGAATTCAAGGAAATAGTGCGACCAGGGACAAAAACAAACGGCGACATTAGAAAGCTAACAAAAAACTGGTTCTATCAGGTATTGCGGAACGGTGAGAAAAGTTTGCGAACTTGGATGGTGTATTCTCCTGCCAGAGAAGCCTTATTTTGCTTCTGCTGCAGACTATTTTCAATTGGACTCTCGAGTTTTTCTGCTGATGTGGGTTTCAAGAATTGGTGGAAATTAAATCCAAAAGTACATGAACATGAAGCAAGCACATCTCATGCTCAGGCGTTTCTTGACTGGAAGGAGCTAGAGATCCGACTTGCTGAAGGAAAGGTAGTTGATAAAGTTGAGCAAAATATCATTGAGAAAGAAACAAAGAAGTGGCGAGAAATCCTAGCTAGATTGCTGGACATTATCAGATTTCTCGCCAAGCAGAATCTGGCGCTACGAGGTCACCGGGAAGACATCCATAATGATGAAAGGGGTCAAGAAAACAAAGGAAATTTCTTGGAATTGGTAAATCTATTGGCTAAATATGACCCTGTACTCCGTGAACATTTGGCTAAAGTTAACCTAGAGAAGAAATTCACTATTTCTTATCTGTCACCAGAAATTCAAAATGAGTTTGTGAGCATTTTAGCAAAGCAGGTCAGAAAGAAAATTATCGATCAGATAAAGAAAAGCAAGTATTTTTGTATAATTTTTGATAGTACTCCTGATGTATCTCACAAGGATCAAATGAGTGAGGTGTTGCGCTACGTGAAAGTTGACAGAAATGAAGTGACGGTGGAGGAGTCGTTTCTCCGCTTCATCGAAACAAAGGGTAAAAGCGCGGAGGACATTTCTGAACTCATTTTGAGAGAATTGGAGAATGATGAGATACAGATTGGTGACTGTATTGGCCAGGCATTTGACAATGCCGCTGTTATGGCAGGTCACCGATCGGGTGTGCAGAAACGAATCTCTGAAATCAACCCAAAAGCTCTATTTGTGCCATGCACAAACCATTCACTAAATCTGGCTTGTGTACATGCAGCTTCAGTAGCAGTTCACTGTTACATTTTTTGGCACACTGGACCGGTTATTCTCGTTCTTTTCTGCATCTACACATCGCTGGGACGTCTTGATTCAGTTGATCGGTCTAAGTATCAAACGGACTGTGGATACTAGATGGAGTAGTCGAGCAGATGCTGTAGATGTTGTGATAAAAATATATTGGAAGTCGTCATTGCCCTGGAACAGCTCACAGAAGAAGGAGAAAATGCAACCACAAGATCAGATGCATCTTTAATTCTCAACTCGATACTATCGTTTCCGTTTCTTTTATTTCTGAACCTTTGGAAAACTATTCTCCCAGAAATCAATGATGCCCAGAAATATCTTCAAAAAAAGGGCTGGATCTGCAACAAAGTTCTGTCAGGCTGACGGCGTTGAAAGATTTCCTTCTTCAGAATAGAGAAAAGATAGTGGACACTGCAATAGACGAGTCAAAAACACTCTGCTCTGAAATGGGGATAAGCATGGAGCGTCGTATTCGCAAAAAGAAATGAATGGATGGTGAAGGATTGACTGATGCAGCGCTGAGTTTTGATACTGAGTTGAGACGGGAAATGCTGTCTGTCATAGACAGATTGACTGAAGAAATATCTTGCAGATTTCAACAAGTTCACAATCTTGCAAATAAATACGCTTTTCTTATACCGTCAAATCTGCTTGATGATAATTATGATTGTCAGCTTGGTGGATTTGACGAAGATATAGAAAAAGAGAAATTCTTTGCTGAAAGGAAGAGGTTACAGTATGTTGTAAAAGCTTCAGAAAAAGACAAAATCGATGGACCTCTTGAACTTTTGAACTTTATACAAAGATACCAACTTGGGGATTCCGTCCCTAATATTGTGATCTTGCTGAGAATTTTCCTCACCAGAGCTATTAACGTTGCTAGCTGTGAGCGCTCTTTCTCAAAACTGAAGCTCATAAAAACTACCTTAGATCAGCAATGAGCCAGACAAGACTTACAGACTTGGCAATCTTCTCAATAGAGAGGGAACTTGTCGAAGAAGTGAATTTTGATAGAGTCATTGATAACTTTGCCGAAAAAAAGGCGCGAAAAACCTGTTTGTAAATTTTCAACCGACTTGATGTCTTGCGACAGTTCTCTCACAAAAAATAAATTTATAGCCTTATTTGCCATTCATAAATACACTTATTTAAAATATATTAAAACTATTTTTAAAAGAGTTGAAACGTTATTAACAACAACAAATTTCTGAAAACCGAACGATTACACACACGGATTTAAAAAAGCACCGATACAAGACGTTTTTTCTCTTCGGAGGGCTCGACCTCTTAATAATAACATTATGAAGACAAAGAAAAGAAAACTACATCGGACTATTCTCTCCTTGATACATCCATGTTATTTGGCGAACATTCGGACTTTAACAACAACGACAAAAAAGTAAATAAAAATGATTTTATCATTTCATAACATTTTCAGGTTTTCAAATGTTCTCATTTAAATTTATTATTATATTTGCTTGTCTAGCTAATTCATTTAATTTAACATTTTTTTTATAATTTGAATTATAAGTTTTTGTTTTGAAAAAATATTTGGTTTCTTTTATTTGCGTACCCAGTCTTTATTTTATTAGTGGTTCAGAGGCTAGGGAATGAGGGTGGAGAGTTGTGTTTCGATTTCGATTCTAGCTCATGGCACCCAAGTCATATATTATTATTGAAAAGAAATTTCAATTATTATTATAATAATGTTCAATTATTATTGAAAAGAAACTGTTAAATTAACTGGCTACGTATACAATTACGTAGCCAGTTAATTTAATTTAACAATTTCTTTTCAATAATAATAAGTATGTAAACATTAATCTGAAGGGAATTGTGTGAACATTAATCCGAAACAAATTATATAATTGTTTTGAAAAATCTTTGGTCTTCTTTGACGAGTACTGTAATACGATGAAAATCTAGGACTAATAGCTGCAGTCTAACATTAGTTCCATGAAAATAAATATTTTGAGGGCTTTTGGAATTTTGAAGGTTAACAGATTATCAAATGCGGGGGGGGGCAAATCTTACGATCGCCGCGGGCTGCAAAGACTGTTTCTGTACAATTTTTCAACATTTTTCAGAACATGTAAAGCAACTGCTTTCTTTGAAAGGTTACATAGAGAATTTATGCAATTTAAAAAAATTGTTTTACAAATGAAATAAATTTACATCGTATTTTGAGGTTATTCTCATTTTAGTTTTAGTGATAATTTAAAAATAATAAATATTTATAATTAGTACCAATAATGAAAAATTAAATTAAAAATTTAAAAGAATCGGTTTTGGAATCGTAAAATAGGGACACATTTTTCCGATTCCGATACCTCCAATACTTCAGATTTTTACAAACTTTCGGGATAAAATTTCAGATTTTTTTCTATTTTCTATTTTTATCCTCTCAAAATGCCGCCCCTGACATGTGCCGCTCGCAAAATAGGGACACCTTTTTGCGATTCCAATAACTACAAAAGTTCCCATTTTTTACAACCTTTTCGATATAAAATTTCAGATTTTTTGTTAGGATTTTTTTCGATTTTCCCCTTTTACCATCTCAAAAGCCGCCCCCATGCCGCCCCCCCCTGACGCTCAGAAAATAGGGACACATTTTTTCTGATTCCGATACCCCTCAAAATTCCGATTTTTTACAACCTTTTTGGTATAAAATTTCATATTTTTTGTTAACTTTTGCTTATTTTTATTTATTTTTTCTACTTTCTATTTTTACCCTCTCAAAATGCCGTCCCCTCAGGTGTGCCACCCGGGGCGCCCCCCCCCCTAGCTACGCCAGTGAATGTGTGATATATTTTTTACAACCAAGGAGGAAATGGAGAAGCTGGCGAAATCTGGAAGAGAGTGAGATTTAAGCCAAAATATCTGGAGAAGAGAAGAACAACCGTATCAGTGCTCAGCGTCCCATGCTGCATAAGTGAGGAACATATCGGAGTGATACTTTCGTAGTATGGGGATGTGGAGACAGTGACTCTGGTTCGTGGTCCAAGGAATATACAGACGGGGGATTACAATATCAAAAATGAAGGTGGATAGGAAGGGGTTCAATGCAATCCCGGCCCAATTCAAATGCAATATGTGGACGATGTCCTTCATTGTCGAAGGAAGGTAGCCTCACTGCTGGCATTGCATGAAGCCAGGCCAAATGGCAAAAGCATGCCCCCAAAAAGCAACAGCGGTACAGAAAACAAGGGGCCCACCTGTAAAAACTCCAGTGGCAAAAGAAGCAGAGAAGGAGGAGACTGCCCCATCTGGATGGACCACAGTGGAGAAAAAGAAGGCCACCCTAAGTTGAAACAAAGCCAAAAAGGCAATCCCAGGACTCAAGCTGATGGAAGAAGACCAACCATCATTAAACCAAATAAAAGTCAAATGCGAAGGGAGGGTCCCTATTTATGTTCACCTTTCCCTGTATAGAGCAATCAAGTTAATCTTCCTTTTGGATGTGGGAGGGCTGATTCAAGACGGTCAGTTCATAGTT